>NC_059445.1:76917200-76942200 GCF_905237065.1 Salmo salar
TCCACCCTAGTCCCTCTCTGCAGTCTTCCACCCTAGTCCCTCTCTGCAGTCTTCCACCCTAGTCTCTCTGCAGTCTTCCACCCTAGTCCCTCTCTGCAGTCTTCCACCCTAGTCCCTCTCTGCAGTCTTCCACCCTAGTCCCTCTCTGCAGTCTTCCACCCTAGTCCCTCTCTGCAGTCTTCCACCCTAGTCTCTCTCTGCAGTCTTCCATCCTAGTCCCTCTCTGCAGTCTTCCATCCTAGTCCCTCTCTGCAGTCTTCCACCCTAGTCCCTCTCTGCAGTCTTCCACCCTAGTCCCTCTCTGCAGTCTTCCACCCTAGTCCCTCTCTGCAGTCTTCCATCCTAGTCCCTCTCTGCAGTCTTCCACCCTAGTCTCTCTGCAGTCTTCCACCCTACTACCTTCCAGATTCCCACCCTCCCCTCCTCCACAGCCTTTGATGATTTAGGCCAATTCTCTCACTGCTGTGTCCAATCACAACCAGATTAGTCTTCCTCAGCACTGCTGTGTCCAATCACAACCAGATTAGTCTTCCTCAGCACTGCTGTGTCCAATCACAACCAGATTAGTCTTCCTCAGCACTGCTGTGTCCAATCACAACCAGATTAGTCTTCCTCAGCACTGCTGTGTCCAATCACAACCAGATTAGTCTTCCTCAGCACTGCTGTGTCCAATCACAACCAGATTAGTCTTCCTCAGCACTGCTGTGTCCAATCACAACCAGATTAGTCTTCCTCAGCACTGCTGCGTGTCATGCTGGGGTTATTTTTCTCCCTGTGTGTGTGTGTGTGTGTGTGTGTGTGTGTGTGTGTGTGTGTGTGTGTGTGTGTGTGTGTGTGTGTGTGTGTGTGTGTGTGTGTGTGTGTGTGTGTGTTTGTGTGTGCGCACACACTCCGTGGTGGGCTGGAGAGGGAAGAGCTGTCTCTGGCGCTGCCGGGCCAACTCAAACAAACCACAACACGCTGGCAGTCTGAGAGTGAGAGAGTGTGTGTGTGAATGTGTGTATATATGACTGTGTGTGTATGCCTGAGTGTGTATGTGAATGTGTGTGTGTATGACTGTGTGTGCGAGTTCCCAGCCGTTTCCTACAGCCAGCTCCAAAAACAACCCCCACCAGCAATATTTAATCCCCGGGCTGCCCTCTCTCTGCTGGGGTGAGTGGGGAGGTGAGTGGGGAGGTGAGTGGGGTGGTGAAAGGGGAGGTTCAGGCAGGTGGAGTTATTGTTCAAATTCAGACTTAGTGGGTATCTGGGTGGAGGGGTTAGCAGTACACTAGTGTGGACCAGGGGCTGATGGATGTAGAGAGGGGGAGACGGGGGAAGAGGGAGAGTGGGGAAGAGAGGTGAGGAGGTTAAAGTGTCTCTGATCATCTCCTCTCCAACCGCCATGTTAAACCTTTAATCTCTCACTCCTTCACTATGGGAGATTCTCGTTTGGGCAAAAGCCAGTCCTCTCTCCTCCGTCCTCTGTCCTCCGTCCTCTCTCCTCCGTCCTCCGTCCTCTGTCCTCCATGACCCAGAAACCGATAAGTGGAAGTGGTGGAGTGGTTGGGGGGTGTGACACTTCGTTAGTAGGCGAATGGAAGAATGTTATCCCCTCCTGGATAGCCACCTTTCATCAAGGATACTCATGTGTTATCTACCATGGAAATCTGCCACACCCCCTTTGAATCAGCTTTTGTTTTGTCAGATGAGAAAAACATTCACACGTTTAAAAACTATATGCTACTTATTGTTTTATTTATAACATGTCTGGCACAACTAACTTAATTTGTTTTGAGCACTTTCCACATATATCATGGGATCCGCCCCTGTAAACAACATTTATTTTGGGATCCACCCCTGTAAACAATGTTTATTTTGGGATCCACCCCTGTAAACAACATTTATTATGGGATCCACCCCGTAAACGTTTATTTTGGGATCCGCCCCTGTAAACAACATTTATTTTGGGATCCACCCCTGTAAACAACATTTATTATGGGATCCACCCCTGTAAACAACGTTTATTATGGGATCCACCCCTGTAAACAACATTTATTATGGGATCCACCCCTGTAAACAACATTTATTATGGGATCCACCCCTGTAAACAACATTTATTATGGGATCCACCCCTGTAAACAACATTTATTATGGGATCCACCCCTGTAAACAACATTTATTATGGGATCCACCCCTGTAAACCACATTTATTATGGGATCCACCCCTGTAAACGTTTATTATGGGATCCGCCCCTGTAAACAACATTTATTATGGGATCCGCCCCTGTAAATAACATTTATTATGGGATCCACCCCTGTAAACAACATTTATTATGGGATCCGCCCCTGTAAACAACATTTATTATGGGATCCGCCCCTGTAAACAACATTTATTATGGGATCCACCCCTGTAAACAACATTTATTATGGGATCCACCCCTGTAAACCTCATTTATTATGGGATCCACCCTTGTAAACAACATTTATTATGGGATCCGCCCCTGTAAACAACATTTATTATGGGATCCACCCTTGTAAACAACGTTTATTATGGGATATACCCCTGTAAACAACGTTTATTATGGGATCCGCCCCTGTAAACAACATTTATTATGGGATCCGCCCCTGTAAACAACATTTATTATGGGATCCGCCCCTGTAAACCACATTTATTATGGGATCCACCCCTGTAAACAACATTTATTATGGGATCCGCCCCTGTAAACAACATTTATTATGGGATCCGCCCCTGTAAACAACATTTATTATGGGATCCACCCCTGTAAACAACATTTATTATGGGATCCACCCCTGTAAACCTCATTTATTATGGGATCCACCCTTGTAAACAACATTTATTTTGGGATCCGCCCCTGTAAACAACATTTATTATGGGATCCACCCTTGTAAACAACGTTTATTATGGGATATACCCCTGTAAACAACGTTTATTATGGGATCCGCCCCTGTAAACAACATTTATTATGAGATCCGCCCCTGTAAACAACATTTATTATGGGATCCACCCCTGTAAACAACATTTATTATGGGATCCACCCCTGTAAACCTCATTTGCCTAATGACATGCGAGTGGAGAAGGACCGTTTCATTTCAAGCTAGTGCATTTCCATCCACGTTATCTCTCCTCGCCGCCTCTCCTCGATTATCTTTGACCTTTTTCGAAAAGGAGGTGGGGGAGGATGGAGGAGAAAAGATGGAGGAGGTGAGGGAGGACGGAGGAGAGAGGATGCAGGAGGTGAGGGAGGACGGAGAAGAGAGGATGGAGGAGGTGAGGGAGGACGGAGGAGAGAGGATGCAGGAGGTGAGGGAGGACGGAGGAGAGAGGATGCAGGAGGTGAGGGAGGACGGAGGAGAGAGGATGCAGGAGGTGAGCAAATCTAATTGATAAAAGGCCATTGTGACGACACGGATCACTTTCTAATGGTCCCCTCATCAACTGGCCTTGGCATAGCCTAGCTTGGTCCGAGATCAGGTCTGTGCTTTGGCTTAAAGCTGAATTCTGCCTAAGGGGAAACTGTTTGCCCCCAGCACATTTGTTATTGTTTGTTTTTGTTTAGAGAGGAGCATCCAGCTTCGTGGTAAAAAAGAAATCACAGTATATAATACGTACTCTGCTGTTCTACAGCGCGTGCAATGATGTGCAATGATGTGCAATGATGTGCAATGATGTGCAATGATGTGCAATGATGTGCAATGATGTGCGATGATGTGCGATGATGTCCGAGGTAAAAAAAAAACAGTGCTGGTTGTTTGAAGTAACTTATTTTTTGTTGTAATGTCACAAACGGACGTGTCATTTTCAATATTACGAGTGGCTCTGCAACGTTCATCATTGTTGTCGACGTGCATTGTGAGACTGAGGTCAAAGATGGCTGTTATCTACAGACTGGTGGTGGACAAGGTGTGTGTTTGACTCCTGGAGAAAACAATGAAAGCTTCAAAGATCTGACTGGGTTAGTCGTTTAGATGAAGATAAAGGACTTCCAATCTAAATATAGGCAATTGAATAACCCCAGTTAGATGTCTTATAGACCGCTCTGGGTGTAACAATCTTGCTATTAAAATGGAGCAAATTGAGTAATGTCTTTTACATTCCGGGGTTTGAAAATCAACAGTGAATGACAGTTATGTGAAATAAATCAGATTTATGTGATTGGATTTTATAACTCTTGGCAGACATTTAACACATTTCATTACACCGCTACTTTCATGATGTTTCTCTGATCGTATTTATATTGCCTTGTGACATAAATACCGCATGAAGGCACCTCACCTCACATTTTATATGTGTATATGAGCTGTTTTCTGTTTTCACAGTGAACATGACTAGCCGTCACTGACACAGCAGTTGGCCCCTGCTTACCACTGGCAACATACAGTACAAGTGTAGGAAAGAGGACACCTTTGTATTGGTGTTTTAATGTATGTAGCCTACATCTTGTGAGAAGCTCCAGGGTCTGCAAGGCCATATGGGTAACTGTATGTCCTGTCATCCCTCTATCATCCTCCTCTTCTTTCTCCTCCTACCCCCCTCTTACTCCTCCTATCCCCCTCCTATCCCCCTCTTTCTCCTCCTACCCCCCTCTTACTCCTCCTATCCCCCTCCTATCCCCCTCTTTCTCCTCCTACCCCCCTCTTACTCCTCCTATCCCCCTCCTATCCCCCTATTTCTCCTCCCATCCCCCTCTTTCTCCTCCTATCTCTCTTTCCTCTCCTATCCCCCTCTTTCTCCTCCTATCTTTCTTTCCTCTCCTATCCCCCTCTTTCTCCTCCTATCCCCCTCTTTCCCCTCCTATCTCTCTTCCCCTCCTATCCCCCTCTTTTTCCTCCTATCCCCCTCTTTCCCCTCCTATCTCTCTCTTTCTCCTCCTATCTCTCTCTTTCCCCTCATATCCCCCTCTTTCTCCTCCTCCTATCTCTCTTTCCCCTCTCTTTTACCCCCATCCCCTCTTTCTCCTCCTCCTATCCCCTTCTTTCTCCTCTTTCCCCTCCTTTCTCTCTCTTTCTCCTCCTATCTCTCTCTTTCTCCTTCTATCCCCATCTTTCTCCTCCTCTCTCTTTCTCCTCCTATCCCCATCTTTCTCCTCCCATCCCCCTCTTACTCCTCCTATCCCCCTCTTTCTCCTCCTATCTCTCTCTTTCTCTTCTTATCTCTCTCTTTCCCCTCCTATCCCCTTCTGTCTCCTATTTCCCCTCCTATCTCTCTCTTTCTCCTCCTACCTCTCTCTTTCTCCTCCTATCTTTCTCTTTCTCTTTCTCCTCCTCCTATCTCTCTCTTTCTCTTTCTCCTCCTCCTATCTCTCTCTTTCTCCTCCTATCTCTCTCTTTCTCCTCCTATCTTTCTCCTCCTATCACACTCTTTCTCTTCCTAGCCCCATCTTTCTCCTCCTATTTCCCTCTTTCTCCTCCCATCCCCCTCTTTCACCTCCCATCCCCCTCTTTCTCCTCCTATCCCTCTCTTTCTCCTCCCATCTCCCTTTTTCTCCTCCTATCTCTCTCTTTCTACTCCCATCCCCCTCTTTCTCCTCCTCCTATCTCTCTCTTTCTCCTCTCCTCCCATCCCCCTATTTCTCCTCCTGTCCCTCTTTCTCCTCCTTCTATCCCCCTCTTTCTCCTCCTATCCCTCTCTTTCTCCTCCCATCTCCATCTTTCTCCTCCTATTTCTTTCTTTCTCCTCCTATCCCCTTCTTTCTCCTCCTATCCCACTTTCTACTCCCATCTCCCGCTTTCTCCTCCTATCCCTCTCTTTCTCCTATTCCTCTATTTCTCCTCCTATCTCTCTCTTTCTCCTCCTATCCCCCTCTTTCCCTACCATCGTTTGGCACTCCTTCCATAAATTATCCCTCTCCCTTTCTTTCTCTCTCTCTTTCTGTCTCTCTCTGAGCGAAGGAAAGCAAAGCACTGTCTGCAATAGAGGTCGACCGATTAATCGGAATGGCCGATTAATTAGGGCCGATTTCAAGTTTTCATAACAATCGGTAATCGGTATTTTTGGCCACCGATTTGCCGATTTAAAAAATAATATATATTATAATATTTTTTAACTAGGCAAGTCAGTTAAGAACACATTCTTATTTTCAATGACGGCCTAGGAACGGTGGGTTAACTGCCTTGTTCAGGGGCAGAACGACAGATTTTTACCTTGTCAGCTTGGGGATTCAATCTTGCAACCTTACGGTTAACTAGTCCAACGCTCTAACCATGTAACAAGGCCTCCTAGTAGGAGGGGGGTGTGTAGGAATCAGGAGCAGGAGAGCAGAGAAGTTCCAGTGGCACACAACTTTTAATCAGGCGGTCCCGAAGGCACAATACGAACACATGGGAAAAACTGCACAAACGTAGTCGCCACCCACAGGGAATAAATTACGCACACGGAGGAGAAACCTCAACTCCACAAACAAAAGCGCGTAAGCACACGGTTAACATATACCAAATAATAAACGAAACCCCGTGGTGCAGGCACGCACCCCTTACAAGCAAATCTAACAGTATAGCTTCCGTCCCTCTCCTCGCCCCAACCTGGGCTCGAACCAGGGACCCTCTGCTCACATCAACAACAGTCACCCCACGAAGCATCGTTACCCATCGCGCCACAAAAGCCGCGGCCCTTGCAACGCAAAGGGAACAACCACTTCAGGTCTCAGAGCGAGTGACGTCACTGATTGAAACGCTATTAGCGCGCACCACCGCTAACTAACTAGCCATTTCACATCGGTTACACAAATACACAACAAATAATCCCGCACAAAGCCTAGCCTGCAGCGGGGTGTATATAAACCCACCGAAATCAACTAAACTGAACACAGGTGTGAAAAAACAGACAGACACAAACGAAAAGGAAAATGGGATCGGTGGCAGCTAGTAGGCCGGCGACGACGACCGCCGAGCACCGCCCGAACAGGGAGAGGAGCCACCTTCGGTTGAAGTCGTGACAAACCACCTGCTTTACATTGCACTCCACGAGGAGCCTGCCTGTTACGCGAATGCAGTAAGACGCCAAGGTAAGTTGCTAGCTAGCATTAAACTTACCTTATAAAAACAATCGATCAATCAATCATAATCACTAGTTAACTACACATGGTTGATGATAATACTAGTTTATCTAGCCTGTCCTGTGTTGCATATAATCGATGCGGTGCGCATTCGCGAAAAAGGTCTGTCGTTGCTCCAACTTGTACCTAATCATAAACATCAATGTCTTTCTTAAAATCAATACACAACTATATATTTTTAAACCTGCATCTTTAGTTAATATTGTCTGCTAACATGAATTTCTTTTAACTAGGGAAAATGTGTCACCTCTGCAACAGAGTCAGGGTATATACAGCAGTTTGGGCCGCCTGGCTCGTTGCGAACTGTGAAGACTATTTCTTCCTAACAAACATAGCCGACTTCGCCAGACGGAGGATGATTTAACAACAGCGCATTTGCGAAAAAAGCACAATCGTTGCACGACTGTACCTAACCATAAACATCAATGCCTTTCTTAAAATCAATACACAGAAGTATATATTTTTAAACCTGCATATTTAGCTAAAAGAAATCCAGGTTAGCAGGCAATATTAACCAGGTGAAATTGTCACTTCTCTTCCATTCATTGCACGCAGTGTCAGGGTATATGCAACAGTTTGGGCCGCCTGGCTCGTTGCGAACTAATTTGCCAGAATTTTCCGTAATTATAACATAACATTGAAGGTTGTGCAATGTAACAGGAACATTTAGACTTATGGATGCCACCCGTTAGATAAAATACAGAACGGTTCCGTATTTCACTAAAAGAATAAACGTGATAGTTTCCGGATTCGACCACATTAATGACCTAAGGCTCGTGTTTCTGTGTGTTATTATGGTATAATTAAGTCTATGATTTGATAGAGCAGTCTGATTGAGCGGTGGTAGGCAGCAGCAGGCTCGTAAGCATTCATTCAAAATAGCACTTTCGTGCGTATTGCTAGAAGCCCTTCGCAATGCATTGCGCTGTTTACGACTTCAAGCCTATCAACTCCCAAGATTAGGCTGGTGTAACCGATGTGAAATGGCTAGCTAGTTAGCCGGGTGCGCGCTAATAGCGTTTCAAACGTCACACGCTCTGAGACTTGGAATAGTTGTTTCCCTTGCGCTGCATGAGTAACGCTGCTTCGAGGGTGGCTGTTGTCGATGTGTTCCTGGTTTGAGCCCAGGTAGGAGCGAGGAGAGGGACGGAAGCTATACTGTTACACTGGCAATACTAAAGTGCCTATAAGAACATCCAATAGTCAAAGGTATATGAAATACAAATCGTATAGAGAGAAATAGTCCTATAATTCCTATAATAACTACAACCTAAAACTTCTTACCTGGGAATATTGAAGACTCATGTTAAAAGGAACCACCAGCTTTCATATGTTCTCATGTTCTGAGCAAGGAACTTAAACGTTAGCTTTCTTACATGGCACATAATGCACTTTTACTTTCTTCTCCAACACTTTGTTTTTGCATTATTTAAACCAAATTGAACATGTTTCATTATTTATTTGAGGCTAAATTGATTTTATTGATGTATTATATTAAGTTAAAATGTGTTCATTCAGTATTGTTGTAATTGTCATTATTACAAATAAATTAATAAAAATCGGCCGATTAATCGGCACCGGTGGTTTTTGCCCCCCCCCCCAAATCATAATCGGTCAACCTCTACTGTCCACTGTCCCGGGCCAGCTGTACCTATCTAACTGTCTCTGGCTGTACTGATCCTCTTATAATTAATGTGTAATGCTGCAGTCACTTGGCGTTTTGCCCTGAGCCGCTCTTTACTTTTGGTCTGTCATGCTGTAATGCCTGTCTCCTCTAACCAGCAGCCAGTAGACAGGGTTTGGAGCATGGGGTGGTGTGTGGGGTGGTGGGACTAGAGCAGTGTAGACAGGGAGGAGTGGTCTGATATTGGGTGTTGTGTGGTGATGCAGTCAATGCCCGGCAGGCAGGCATGTGCAGGGGTAGGAAGGGTAGGGAAGCCCAGCTCTGATTGGATGCCAGGCCCCAGCCTCTCCCACTCCCAGCCTCCCTCCTTCACCCCTGCTGTCTGGCCAGAGAGAGAGAGAGAGATGGGAATACCAATCGCGTGCAGCAGCCACACCTCTGGGGAGTGAGAGATGCTTTTGTTTCCTGGTCCTCTGGGACCACTATGCCTGGCACACTCTGCCTCACAGACCTGCTGTTTTAGGGGAAGATGCAGCCAAAGAGTAATTTGAATTGTTAATGCCCTCTCTCTCTCTCATGAATAATTTGAATGCTTAATGTGCTCTCTCTCTATTTTCTCTCCTGCTGTGAGAGAGGGATGCACCGACGGTTCGGAAGAGGATCAAAGTGCATTCTGATTTACACACTCAAGATCGGTTTGAAATGGGATTTCAGCATCATTATCTTCTTAACAACTAATTATTTGCGTGTTCAGTAGAATGGAATCAATGAACCATGTTGCCAGGGCTGGGTATAACTTGAGCTGGCTGGACTGGTAAATGTCAGAACGAATTGGAAACGCACCAAAACGATTGGTTGTTGTCGTGATGACACGTTCTCCAGAGCTGTCACGTGGTGCCTCCGTGTTCACTGAGTCTCTTAACAGGCTTTAGACTAAGATGACTTGTTGTAGTGGACCTCTAGCAATAAAAGCAGTAGTGGTAGGATGCATCTCAAATGGCACCCTATTCCCTTTATAGTGCACTATTTTTGACCAGGGCCCATAGGGCATTTGGGGCACATCTATAGACCAAGGGTGTTTGCCTCTTCACTATGAATAGCGCTGGTCTGTCTGTGTAGATGGCTGAAAATGCAAAAATATTCAATTCTTGTCACATTCATCACCCGTGTGGCACTAATAATGTTCCATTTTCATATACAATCTCACAACAGCATGCTACTGACTCTGTGGCCATATATGGACTTCTGCTCTGATTGGCTGTGAGTGAGGTTATCACTTCCTGTTTGGCACTTCCTGCCCTGGATGGTCCTGGGTTTTCAGGCAGAGGACATGTTGATTGAATATCAGTACATTGACGGCCTCACATCTCATGTTTGATTAGTAAATCCTACACACTGGGTCTCTCCCAGAGCCTCACCCTCTGGCCCACTCCACAACCTCCCCCTCCGCTCTTGTCTTTCTCCAGTGCACTCTCTCTCTTCACATATATGTCGCTGTCTTGTCTGACTGGCTATTGTGCACCTCCATTTGTAGTTCATTGCTCTGTGCTCTGTATCTCTTCATGTCTGCCAGTATCCTGTCAGACTACTTCAGTCTAACTCCCTGCTCTCCCCCAATGCTGTCAGCCTGCTCTACACCTTTGGGCTGCCTGCCCAACGCAGCCTTCAGCCTAGCCCTCCTCTCCTCACCACTCAAACGTACTACCCTCTCTCCTGTCAGTCATTCTAACTCTCTCATGGCTGTCTTCAGCCTTGCCCTCCTGTTCTCTCTTTCCAGGCTCCATCACATAGGCTTGACTCAAAATGAGAGCTGACGGAATGGGGTCAGGGGATCACCTTGGCAACCAATCAGCCTGGAAATGGATGCTCTCTTTTCAGGTCAAGTGTCACACAAAGGGCCACAGCTGTGTCTGTGTGCCATGTGCTGGAATGCTGAGGAGAAGTACACCCAAATTAGCACCACTTGGCTACAATGTTTCAGTCTGCATGTTACGTCAAACAGTCAAAATAAATTAATATATAACATACCATGAGGTCTGTGTTTGGACCATCTTAGGACTTTTGTCATAGAACATTCAGCCTATTATCAAGGTCTTTGAACTTGAACAATGTCCTTAGGCGTGCATTTTCCAAGAAACTGCTGCTGACACTGATGTTGCTAATGCCAGGAATGTTTCAGTGTTTCCAATGCTTTTCCTGTACAAACCTTTTGACTTCTTTAGAGTAAGAGCCATGTTGTGACTTTACTTTCATTCATCTGATGACTGTTATTTATCTAATCAACTATGTTTAATTGTTACCCGATTTTAAATGAATCATGTAACAATTAACTCATTAGGAATTTGGGGCACCACGAGAGCAGTTGTTTAAAGAGTTACCATCTCCACAATTCAACTCTAAAGGTCTTTACCTATCACATCCATAAAACAGTCAATGCGTTAATTATAACCTCTTATCATATCCTCATTCTGAACAGTCGTAAACTTCTGCATCTGCAAAAACCCCAGCCTTACTTATGATTCAGTACTACACAAATTGGTTTAATTATTTATTTACTAGCTAACTAAATGATAACACAGGATAACATACACACTTTTTACAAAAGGAGATGTAGCGGGAGGGAGAGAGAGAGAGAAAAAGAGACATTTATCGTTAATACATTTTAGAAACTATTCTCACAGTAATCATGTACTTTGCACACGAACCGCCACCCTTTTGGAGTAAGAAATCATGATTGTATTTACGTGTCAATGCCTTGGTTCGCTGTTGGGCCTTTTCGCAACACACTTGTAAGGCTCTGATTGTCCAAAAGGGGTCATTTACCAGTCTCTTCTACTGTTGTTCACTCTGGAAGATGCTCCTTGGAAGATAGGCTAGCCAGCCATGTCGATGGTCCCATTGGTGATGAGAGTAGTAGAATACAGTGATTTGAGGAGAGTAGTAGAATGGTCCCACTTAAATTAGTTTTTCTAGATATTTGACTCAGCTGTACCAGTGATTGTCTGAGAGGAGAGTTTTCTTCCCTACCTCGTGTTGGTATTCAGATTTCAAAGCACTTTATATGCACAGCTGCAGCCTGGCAATGTTCTAGTCTAAATGTTAATTTCTTTACCAATCCTTTTATGCACTCTGGTCGAAAGGGATAGTTCCGTCAGGCTGACATGCTCTCTGACCTCACTCGTGGCGTGACTACTTACTGTGCCAAGTTTATAGGAGACAAATTATCTATTATGGCTCCTAAAATCACATTCTCATCTTAACAAAAATACATTCATCATTTCCATATCTACAACGTAGATTCCATCGTTGCAGAATTGCGCAGAGATTTAGATTTTTCACTTAAAAAAATCACACAACTCTATGCACAATGACAACTTTTAACAATTTATACAGACAATTTTACAAAAACACATTTACTAGAGTAACTGTGCAGATGCAAAGTTTGGTAACAGAATTTGGGTAAAATCTTCCACATTATTTTATGTGTCCACGTTTTCCAAAAACTCAGTTCAGGATCTACTCCGTTTTAAGATTCAAAGATGTTTGCAGAAAGAATAGGGTGTCAGCTATGACATGACACATTGACTTTGAAAAAATTGCTTAAACTACAGAAGGTGAAGTGGATTTACACCCGGTAATGGAATTTCAGTAATGGAATTTCGTCATGGGTCGCTGATCCTTACTATACAGAAATGCACAATTATGGATATGAATGTCATTCTCTTCATGGTGATGTATCCTGAATAGTTACATAAAGGTATACATTTGCATATTTGGGTATTATTCTACACTCTGGCTATTATTGTAATGAGCTCTGCCCCCAAACAAGACCAAATCTGGTTGGTCTGAACTGGACCAAATCTGAACCAATCATAGACGTTTATGTTTTACAAGTTTGGACATCAAAGTACAGCACAGTATAGCTTAGTAGAGTACAGAACAGTAGAGTACAGTAGAGTGTAGTTCAGTACAGTAGAGTATAGTTCAGTACAATAGAGTCTAGTGTGCTCTACAGTACTGTACTGAACTATACTTTTCTTTATTGTACTATACTGTGCTTTACTGTGCTGTACTGTACTGTGCTGTCCAAACTTGTGAACCCAACTGTGATTTGTGACTACTGTGATTTCCCATTGTAGGCAATACAATTACCGAAATTCCATTATTGAGTTTTAATTCATAAACAAAATTGATATCAGTAAAAACAGTATACGGAATTGATAGGTCTACCTTTACTTGTTACTTTTGTGAACTTTCATTATCTTGAACATACAGTATCTTAAAGATATGTCTGTTTTTGGTAACGGAATTTCAACACACAAGTCAATGTTTCTTAAACTTACAATTTATTTTTCAAAACTGTGTTGATATTTGAATCCCTGAGCTGACTAGGTGAATAATCTGTTGATGTGTCCTTGAGCTTAATCGCTCCTGTAATTCACTCTGGATAAGAGCGTCTTCTAAATGACTAAAATCAAAATGTAATATTAGTTGGCAGGGGTCTTTAATTCAAATATTTTCTATTTCTAATACCGTCTTAAGATTTTTTCTAGTTGATGATTTCTAAGACCCCTTTTCCGTCTGTTTGACCAGAAATCAAAGCCTTCACTTATTCAACATTTTTCGGATAGAAAGTAGTTGAAAAAGGTATATATGCCACCTTAATTAAAAAAATATATAGACTCTTCGCTTTTGTCGCTTTAATAAAAAAAATATAGACTCTTAGCTTTCATTTGACATCCTCCTATGAACTTCACATTGGTACTCATGGGTTTCCTTTACATGGAAATGACCCAAAATGAACTTAAAATATCCAAGGAGGCAGAGATGTCTTGCTAAGTCTCTGCGGTGACCTCCGTGTAAATGACCTCACTACTATGACCTTCTCCATGTGTGTGAGGCAGGAGGAGTGTCTCAGAGTTCTTTGTAGCGCTGCTGTTCCTGTTGTACGTGTCAACAGGAAACTGAGACGACCTCCTGTACTCACTCCAATTTTCTAGCTGTGTATGAATACACTTGAATCCAGCACAAGGTGATCCCAGGGTTGTTGGATGACTGTTGAAAGCCTACTGGGAAACATGTTGTTTTCTTTTAGTCTCTAGTTTTGCACAGATAAATGTACTCTTTTGTTTCTGCCTCCCAGAATGAATTAGGCCTAATATTTATGTCTGTTAGTAAGTGGCTGAAACCAATGTCAAGTTTGTGGAAGCTGTGGAGATCAGCTGGTGAAATACAGCAACTCACCCCCCCAACAGAGCCTCACAGTGCTCTCCCCCCCTTCCTTCTCTCTCACTCTCTCTCTCCTCTCAATTCACTTCAAGGGGCTTTATCCTCTCTCTCTCTCTCTTTCTCTCTCTCTCTGTCTCTCTGTCTCTCTTTCTCTTCTCTCTCCTCCCTCCTTTCTCTCTTGCTGTCTGTCTTTCAATTCAATCGCTCTCTCTCTCTCTCTCTCTCTCTCTCTCTCTCTCTCTCTCTCTCTCGCTCTTCTCTCCTGTCTCTCTCTCTGCCGTCCCCTCTCTATTTTCTCTCTCTCCCCTTTCTCTCTCTCCCCTCTCCCCTCTCTCTCCCCTCCCCTCTCTCTCTTTCTCTCTCTGTCTCCCTTCCCTCTCTCTCGCTCTCTCTTTCTCTCCCCTTCCCTCTCTCTCGCTCTCTCTTTCTCTCCCCTTCCCTCTCTCTCACTCTCTCTTTCTCTCTCTCCCCTTCCCTCTCTCTCACTCTCTCTTTCTCTCCCCTCCCCTCCCCTCTCTCTCTCTCACTCTCTCTTTCTCTCCCCTTCCCTCTCTCTCACTCTCTCTTTCACTCTCCTCCCCTCTCTCGCTCTCTCTTTCTCTCTCCTTCCCTCTCTCTCACTCTCTCTTTCTCTATCTCCCCTTCCCTCTCTCTCACTCTCTCTTTCTCTCCCCTCCCCTCTCTCTCACTCTCTCTTTCTCTCCCCTTCCCTCTCTCTCACTCTCTCTTTCTCTCCCCTTCCCTCTCTCTCACTCTCTCTTTCTCTCTCCTTCCCTCTCTCTCGCTCTCTCTTTCTCTCCCCTTCCCTCTCTCTCGCTCTCTCTTTCTCTCTCCTCCCCTCTCTCGCTCTCTCTTTCTCTCTCCTTCCCTCTCTCTCGCTCTCGCTCTCTCTTTCTCTCCCCTTCCCTCTCTCTCGCTCTCTCTTTCTCTCTCCTTCTCTCTCTCTCGCTCTCTCTTTCTCTCTCCTCCCCTCTCTCTCACTCTGCTGTCCTGGAGCAGAACAAGCTTTTTGGGACCTTATGGACTTTCTGTTTTCAATAGTGGGGTTCACAGTTAAATGAATGCTGCTGCACCACATGAAACATCATGATCGCACAGAGGAAATGGGTTCCACTTCTGTGGATCTCATGTTGAATGTTAATGTGCTGCTTGCTGCACTACTGTTTTTGTGGGAGTTGTTGGATGATTTTGTTCCTTTTAGTGGAGAAAACTTCCCTGGTTTCTCTACTTGCTGTGTCAGCATCAGGCGTGGCAGAGCCAAAAACCCTGGAAAAAGAATTCCGGCTGCTAAAAAAAAGAAAACATCTTTCTGTTCTTCATGGTAAGCCTTTTTGTGCCCGTTGCTAGGAGATGGGAAGAGCTATGCGGCCGAACATTGAGCCTGGTTTCGGACAAGAGAAAAGACACGGAACAGAGGAAAGAGGAGAAACCTCTGGGGCTTGCAGATATACAGTTCTTCTGTGTTCCTTCTGAACTGGCTCTAACTGTTTACTTTAGTTCCCAATAGCTGCCTTACATGCTCAATGTTTCTTCCTAATTCTCTGGGCGTTCTAGCAGGCCCTTTGTGGTACTGGTCCTTTGTTTTCTTGGTTTGAGTTAGCCATTGTTAAAACTCTGTTTGGTTCCAAGGAACATTCTGTTTCTGATGAGGCTTCAGTTTTCAGGGGGAAACAGCAAACGCTAAAATGGCTAACACTCCTTTTCTCTTTAGTTATTTCCTGATTGACTGTTATTACTCCCTGGGATTCTCTGTTTGTTTGTCATTAAAGCACTGGAAGAGCGTAGCAGTGAGAGTGGTGTGTGTGTGTGTGTGTGTTTCCCTGTCAGTCTTTTCAATGTTGCTTCGCTGATGATAGTAATGAGGCAAGCAGGGTGTGACCCAATCTTCCCATGCCCCTCTTTCATCAGTCATCAAACTGTAAACACACACACACATTCCCATGCCTATAGTCTCCATGCTGACACATGCAGATGTGATGAAAGCCAGCTGTTCCGAGAGACAGACAAAGGGTTTGTTTCCAGTGTGTGTGTGTGTGTGTGTGTGTGTGTGTGTGTGTGTGTGTGTGTGTGTGTGTGTGTGTGTGTGTGTGTGTGTGTGTGTGTGTGTGTTCAAGGGTCCCCTTTTTTGTCTGCCGCAGCACTGTGTCAGAGGCTGCCCTGTTTGCTATTGTAACCAATCAAACGTGTAGGTCACATTTTGATTAGTTAAACAAGGTTCCTGCATGTGTTTGTGGGCATGTGGTGTACTATCTGTCTGTGTGTGTGTCCTGTCTTCAAGTTCTGCCCTCTCCTGACCCTCTTAAAGGGGATGCCGCACACTGTGTAACAGCGATCAAGTTTTAATAATAGGGTCATTATGACGTACACAACATGAACAAAAGTATGTGGACACCTGCTCGTCGACCATCTCATTCCAAAATCATAGGCATTAATATGGACTTGGTCCCCCCTTTGCTGCTATATCAGCCTCCACTCTTCTGGGAAGGCTTTCCACTAGATGTTGGAACATTGCTGCGGGGACTTGCTTCCATTCAGCAACAAGAGCATTAGTGAGTTCGGGCACTGATGTTGGGCGGTTAGGCCTGACTCGTAGTCGGCGTTCTAATTCATCCCAAAGGTGTTCGATGGGGTTGAGGTCAAGGCTCTCTACAGGCCAATCAAGTTCTTCCACACTGATCTCGATAAACCATTTCTGTATGGACCTTGCTTTGGAGCATAGTCATACTGAAACAGGAAACGGCCTTCCCCAAACTGTTGCCACAAAGTTGGAAGCACAGAATTGTCTAGGAATGTCATTGTATGCTGTAGCGTTAAGATTTCCCTTCATTGGAACTAAGGGGCCTAGCCCGAACCATGAAAAACAGCCCCAGACCATTACACCTCCTCCACCAAACTTTACAGTTGGCACTATGCATTCAGGCAGCTAGTGTTCTCAAACCCAGATTCATCAGTCGGACTGCCAGATGGTGAAGCATGATTCATCACTCCAGAGAACACGTTTCCACTGCTCCAGAGTGTAATGGCTTTTCCTTCTCATGAACATTTTTCTGTCAGCTGTAGTGCTCTCTCTCTCTCTCTCTCTCTCTCTTCCTCCCTCGCTCTTTCTCTCTCTCTCTTCCTCTCTCTCTGCCTGGCCTCAGGGAGTACACCTCAGGTCTATGTCTCACACTGCAGTCAAACCACCAGCAGAGATATTTACACAAGTGGGAGTAATTAGCATGTGATTGAGAGGTATGTGGAAATCACGGGTGTGGATCTGGGCCTGTGTGTGTCAGTGTGTGTGTGTGTAGTGTGTGTGTGTAGCGTGTTTGTGTGTCATTGAGTGTGTAGCGTGTTCCTGGGACTGGGCACGTGCCAGCCCACACCAAGCCCACACCACCCCAACGCTGGCTATCCCACAACAAGCCGATAGCAGTCCCACATCAGAACCCCCATCAGAAGCTAGCCAGCTAACTAGCTACTAGCTAGTAATCAGTTACCACTGCTAGTGGTCATCACAGTTAACTTGGATATCAGCCAGCCTCAGCCTGGTCAATTCCTGCCAGTCTGCACAGCGCAATATCAATCCAGAGCATATCGGACTGCTTTTTTTCTACCACATCTCCGGATTCCTACCGCAAGCTCTGAACTTTTACACCAGGTCATCGCAGCTAGCTAGCTGCTACCCGAGTGGCTACTCCTGGTTAACGTCTCTGTCCCGAAGCAAGCACCAGTTAGCCTGGAGCTAGCCTCGAGCTGGGCCCATCTCCCGGCTAGATGAAGAGGTCCATCAGCCAATTCTTGGGCTACAATACCTATTTTACCAATTGGCCTGGACCCTTTTACTGCTGACACGGAGCCCCGCCGATCCATCATGACTGGTCTGCCGACGTAACCGTCCGAGGTGGTTCCAACAGGCTCTCCCGTTGCGACGTCACTCGGAGGCCCATCTGCTAGCCTGCTATCCCTGGCCCGCTAGCTGTCAGAATTGCCGTGTCTCCAGCTCGCCTAGCTACTCACTGGACCCTATGATCATTCGGCTACACATGCCTCTCCCTAATTTCAATATGCCTTGTCTATTGCTGTTTTGGTTAGTGATTATTGTCTTATTTCACTGTAGAGCCTCCAGCCCTGCTCAATACGCCTTAGCTAGCCCTTTTGTTCCACCCCCCACACATGCAGTGACCTCACTTGGCTTAAATGGTGCCTCTAGAGACAAAACCTCTCTCATCGTCACTCAATACCTAGGTTTACCTCCACTGTACTCACATCCTACCATACCCTTGTCTGTACATTATGCCTTGAATCTATTCTTCCGCGCCCAGAAATCTGCTCCTTTTACTCTCTGTTCCGAATGCACTAGATGACCAGTTCTTACAGCCTTTAGCCGTACCCTTATCCTACTCCTCCTCTGTTATATACACAGTCAGGATAGCTAAGGCTAGCTTTTTCAAACAGAAATTTGCATCCTGTAGCACTAATTCCAAAAAGTTTTGGGACACTGTAAAGTCCATGGAGAATAAGAGCACCTCCTCCCAGCTGCCCAGTGCACTGAGGCTAGGAAACACTGTCACCACAGAAAATCGATAATTTCAATAAGCATTTTTCTACGGCTGGCCATGCTTTCCACCTGGCTACGCCTACCCCGCCCAACATCTCAGCACCCCCTGCAGCAACTTGCCAAAGCCCCCCCCCCCGCTTCCCCTTCACCCAAATCCAGACGATGTTCTGAGAAAGCTGCAAAATCTGGATCCCTACAAATCAGCTGGGCTAGACAATCTGGACCCTCTCTTTCTAAAATTACCCGCCGAAATTGTTCCAACCCCTATTACTAGCCTATTCAACCTCTCTTTCCTATCGTCTGAGCTCCCCAAAGATTGGAAAGCTGCCGTGCTCAACCCCCTCTTCAAAGGGGGAGACACTCTAGACCCAAACTGTTATAGACCTATATCTATCCTGCCCTGCCTTTCTAAAATCTTCGAAAGCCAAGTTAACAAACAATCACCGACCATTTCTAATCCCACTGTACCTTCTCCACTATGCAATCTGGTTTCAGAGTTTGTCATGGGTGCACCTCAGCCACGCTCATGGTCCTAAACAATATCATAACCTCCATCGATAGCCTTGGCTTCTCAAATGACTACTTCTCAGATAGAGTTCAGTGTGTCAAATTGGAGGGCCTTTTGTCCGGACCTCTGGCAGTCTTTATGGGGGTGTCACAGGGTTCAATTCTCGGGCCGACTTTTTTCTCTGTATATATCAATGATGTTGCTCTTGCTGCTGGTGATTCTCTGATCCACCTCAACGCAGATGACACCATTCTGTATACTTCTGGCCCTTCTTTGGACACTGTCCTACCAAACCTCCAAACAAGCTTCAATGCCAAACAACACTCCTTCCGTGGCCTCCAACTGCTTTTAAATGCTAGTAAAACTAAGTGCCTGCTCTTCAACCGTTTGCTGCCTGCACCCGCCCGCCCGACTAGCATCACTACTCTGGATGGTTCTGACTTAGAATATGTGGACAACTACAAATACCTAGGCGTCTGGTTAGACTGTAAACTCTCCTTCTAGACTCACATTAAGCATCTCCAATCCAAAATTAAATCTAGAATCGGCTTCCTATTTCGCAACAAAGCCTCTTTCACTCATGCTGCCCAACATACACTCGTAAAACTGACTATCCTGCCGATCCTTGACTTTTGCGATGTCATTTGCAAAATAGCCTCCAACACTCTACTCAGCAAACTGGATGTAGTCTATCACAGTGCGATCCGTTTTATCATCAAAGCCCCATATACTATCCACCACTGCGACCTGTATGCTCTCGTTGGCTGGCCCTCACTACATATTCGTCGCCAAACCCACTGGCTCCAGGTCATCTATAAGTCTATGCTAGGTAAAGCTCCGCCTTATGTCAGCCCACTGGTCACCATAGCAACACCCACCTGTAGCACGTGCTCCAGCAGGTATATTTCACTGGTCATCCCTAAAGCCAACAATTCCTTTGGCCGCCTTTCCTTCCAGTTCTCTGCTGCCAATGACTGGAACGAATTGCAAAAATCACTGAAGCTGGAGTCTTATATCTCCCTTTCTAACTATAAGCATCAGCTGTCAGAGCAGCTTACCGATCACTGTATCTGTACACAGCTATTCTGTAAATAGCACACCCAACTACCTCATCCCCATCCTGGGGCGGCAGGTAGCTTAGTGATTAGAGCATTGCTCTCATAACCGAGAGATTTTTACCTTGCCGGCTCACCATCCCAACACGGGCTAGCCCACACCAAGCCCACACCATCCCAACATGGGCTAGCCCACACCAAGCCCACACCATCCCAACACGGGCTAGCCCACACCATCCCAACACGGGCTAGCCCACACCATCCCAACACGGGCTAGCCCACACCATCCCAACACGGGCTAGCCCACACCAAGCCCACACCATCCCAACACGGGCTAGCCCACACCAAGCTCACACCATCCCAACACGGGCTAGCCCACACCAAGCTCACACCATCCCAACACGGGCTAGCCCACACCAAGCTCACACCATCCCAACACGGGCTAGCCCACACCAAGCTCACACCATCCCAACACGGGCTAGCCCACACCAAGCTCACACCATCCCAACACGGGCTAGCCCACACCAAGCTCACACCATCCCAACACGGGCTAGCCCACACCAAGCTCACACCATCCCAACATGGGCTAGGCCACACCAAGCCCACACCATCCCAACATGGGCTAGCCCAAACCAAGCCAACACCAAGCCAATATGGGCTAGCACACACCAAGCCCACACCATCCCAACACGGGCTAGCCCACACCAAGCCAACACCAAGCCAACATGGGCTAGCCCACACCAAGCCAACACCAAGCCAACATGGGCTAGCCCACACCAAGCCAACACCAAGCCAACATGGGCTAGCCCACACCAAGCCAACACCAAGCCAACATGGGCTAGCCCACACTAAGCCAACATGGGCTAGCCCACACCAAGCCCACACCAAGCCAACATGGGCTAGCCCACAACAAGCCAACACCAAGCCAACATGGGCTAGCCCACACCAAGCCAACACCAAGCCAACATGGGCTAGCCCACACTAAGCCAACATGGGCTAGCCCACACCAAGCCCACACCATCCCAACACGGGCTAGCCCACACCAAGCCAACACCAAGCCAGCATGGGCTAGCCCACACCAAGCCAACACCAAGCCAACATGGGCTAGCCCACACCAAGCCAACACCAAGCCAACATGGGCTAGCCCACACTAAGCCAACATGGGCTAGCCCACACCAAGCCCACACCAAGCCAACATGGGCTAGCCCACACCAAGCCAACACCAAGCCAACATGGGCTAGCCCACACCAAGCCAACACCAAGCCAACATGGGCTAGCCCACACTAAGCCAACATGGGCTAGCCCACACCAAGCCAACACCAAGCCAACATGGGCTAGCCCACACTAAGCCAACACCATCCCAACACGGGCTAGCCCACACCAAGCCCACACCATCCCAACACGGGCTAGCCCACACCAAGCTCAGCTAGAGGCGGGGGATCTCTGCTCATTCTCGTCTCTGCTCTCTGGTTGGGCAAGGCTGTAGGGTGAAACCACTGTACTCCCCTCAGTGCTTGGGAGCTACTAGTAGTGGGGAGGAGAGGGAGGAGGGGAGAGGGAGTTAGGCGCACTGGACTTTGAGTATTTTGGCAAGACCTGAGTGTTGAAAGTTCTGCACTGCACATTGACCCTGGCTGGTGATGATGGGAAATATGACTCTTCCATTCCTTCTACTTCCCCTTTCCCTCAAGCCTGAAGGAGGCAGCGATGCTACCCTCTCACTACCCTCTCACTATCCTCTCACTACCCTCTCACTTCCCTCTTACTATCCTCTCACTACCCTTTCACTTCCCCCTCACTACCCTACCACTACCCTCTCACTTCCCTCTCACTATCCTCTCACTACCCTCTCACTATCCTCTCACTACCGTACCACTACCCTCTCACTACCCTACGACTACCCTCTCACTACCCTACCACTACCCTCTCACTTCCCTCTCACTATCCTCTCACTACCCTACCACTACCCTCTCACTACCCTACGACTACCCTCTTACTATCCTCTCACTACCCTTTCACTTCCCCCTCACTACCCTACCACTACCCTCTCACTTCCCTCTCACTATCCTCTCACTACCCTACCACTACCCTCTCACTACCCTACGACTACCCTCTTACTATCCTCTCACTACCCTTTCACTTCCCCCTCACTACCCTACCACTACCCTCTCACTTCCCTCTCACTATCCTCTCACTACCCTACCACTACCCTCTCACTACCCTCTCACTATCCTCTTACTACCCTCTCACTTCCCTCTCTGGCTTCCCTGTGGCTCAGTTGGTAGAGCATGGTGTTTGCAACGCCAGCATGGTGTGTGCAACGCCAGGGTTGTGGGTTAGATTCCCACGGGGGGCCAGTATAAAGAAATGCTTGAAATGAAATGTATGCATTCACTACTGTAAGTCGCTCTGGATAAAAGCATCTGCTAAATGGCTAAAATAAAAAATGTACTCTCACTATCCTATCACTACCACTATCCTCTCACTACTCCATCAATACCCTCTCACTATCACTACCCTATTTCTATCACTACCCTCTCACTACCCTATCACTACCTTCTCACTACCCCTACCCTCTCACTACTCCATCAATACCCTCTTACTACCCTCTCACTATCACTACCCTATTTCTATCACTACCCTCTCACTACCCCTACCCTCTTACTACTCCCTCACTACCCTATCACTACCCTCTCACTACCCTTTCACTACCCTCTCACTACTCCCTCACTACCCTCTCACTACTCCCTCACTACCCTCTCACTACCCTATCAGTACCCTCTCACTACCCTATCAGTACCCTCTCACTACCCTCTCACTACTCCCTCACTACCCTCTCACTACCCTCTCACTACCCTCTCACTACTCCCTCACTACCCTCTCACTACTCCCTCACTACCCTATCACTACCCTCTCACTACCCTCTCACTACCCTCTCACTACTCCCTCACTACCCTCTCACTACTCCCTCACTACCCTCTCACTACCCTATCAGTACCCTCTCACTACCCTCTCACTACTCCCTCACTACCCTACCCTCTCACTACTCCCTCACTACCCTACCCTCTCACTACCCTCTCACTACCCTCTCACTACCCTCTCACTACTCCCTCACTACCCTCTCACTACCCTCTCACTACTCCCTCACTACCCTCTCACTACCCTATCAGTACCCTCTCACTACCCTCTCACTACTCCCTCACTACCCTACCCTCTCACTACCCTCTCACTACCCTCTCACTACCCTCTCACCTACTCCCTCACTACCCTCTCACTACCCTCTCACTACTCCCTCACTACCCTACCCTCTCACTACCCTCTCACTACCCTCTCACTACCCTCTCACTACTCCCTCACTACCCTCTCACTACCCTCTCACTACTCCCTCACTACCCTCTCACTACACCCTCACTACCCTATCACTACCCTCTCACTACCCCTACCCTCTCACTACCCTATCACTCCCCCTACCCTCTCACTACCCTATCATTATCACTACCCTGTCACTATCACTACCCTATCACTATCACTACCCTATCTCTCTCACTACCCTATCACTATCACTACCCTGTCACTATCACTACCCTCTCACTACCCTCTCACAACCCTCTTACTACCCTATCACTATCACAACCCTCTCACTACCCTCTCACTATCACTACCCTCTCACTACCCTCTCACTATCACTACTCTCTTTCCCCCCCTCTCACTACCCTCTCACTACCCTCTCACTACCCTCTCACTATCACTACTCTCTTTCCCCCCTCTCACTACCCTCTCACTACCCTCTCACTACCCTACACTACCCTCTCACTACCCTCTCACCAAGGACACAGGGAGAACATGGGAACCTGGGTGTGATTGGTACATGGGAGAAGAGGGTAGAGAGCTGCATTTATAAGTCATTTAGCAGTACATAGCTTCCTATCTTATTTGTGTTTTCTTTACTACATACATGTTTTATCTTTTATTTTGATTCGTTTTGCTATTTTGATATTGATTACTGCACTGTTGGGTAGGGCTGGGAATTGCCAGGGACCTCACAATATGATATTATCATGATATTTATGTGCCAATACGATATGTATTGCAATTCGATGTTTCAAACACATTGCTGCTGCAGAGGGATAACAGAGCCATGAGAAAACCAGTTTTGACCAGTCATGGAAGTTAAAATGCTGAAAGAAGATTTCAAAAGAAGATGAAGAACAAGCTATGAAGGAAAAGTACTGGAATTTTGGTGCAGGTACAGCAAACTAGCACAAAAATAATGTTGTGATATTGTCAAAACGATACACTCTAAAAATATGTGGTTCAACAAGGGTTCTTCTAAGATCCTCAAAGTTCTTTGAAGAACCTTAGGGTTCTTGGCACTGAAAATGGCCCCCAAACGTTTCTTCCAAGAACCCCATAGGAGGTGGGGTTCATCGAGGAACCTCCTTAGTTGTTTATATTTTTTTATATTTTTATTTCACCTTTATTTAACCAGGTAGGCTAGTTGAGAACAAGTTCTCATTTACAATTGCGACCTGGCCAAGATAAAGCATAGCAATTCGACACATACAACAACACAGAGTTACACATGGAATAAACAAAACATACAGTCAATAATACAGTAGAACAAAAGAAAACAAAAGTCTATATACAGTGAGTGCAAATGAGGTAAGTAGATAGGCCATGGTGGCGAAGTAATGTAGATGTGCAGAAGATGAATGTGCAAGTAGAGATACTGGGGTGCAAAGGAGCAAGATAAATAAATAAATACAGTATGGGGATGAGGTAGGTAGATAGATGGGCTGTTTACAGATGGGCTATGTACAGGTGCAGTGATCTGTGAGCTGCTCTGACAGCTGGTGCTTAAAGCTAGTGAGGGAGATATGAGTCTCCAGCTTCAGAGATTTTTGCAGTTCGTTCCAGTCATTGGCAGCAGAGAATAGTTGGTGGGGGTCCTTGCAGGAGCCTAACTTCCCAACTGAAACATTTGGATTT
>NC_059445.1:76947200-77002200 GCF_905237065.1 Salmo salar
CTAACTAAACTGACTGTAGTCACAGCCCTAACTAAACTGACTGTAATCACAGCCCTAACTAAACTGACTGTAATCACAGCCCTAACTAAACTGACTGTAATCACAGCCCTAACTAAACTCACTGTAGTCACAGCCCTAACTAAACTGACTGTAATCACAGCCCTAACTCAACTGACTGTAGTCACAGCCCTAACTAAACTGACTGTAATCACAGCCCTAACTAAACTGACTGTAATCACAGCCCTAACTCAACTGACTGTAATCACAGCCCTAACTCATCTGACTGTAATCACAGCCCTAAATAAACTGACTGTAGTCACAGCCCTAACTAAACTGACTGTAGTCACAGCCCTAACTAAACTGACTGTAGTCACAGCCCTAACTAAACTGACTGTAGTCACAGCCCTAACTAAACTGACTGTAGTCACAGCTGTAACTAAACTGACTGTAGTCACAGCCCTAACTAAACTGACTGTAATCACAGCCCTAACTCAACTGACTGTAGTCACAGCCCTAACTAAACTGACTGTAATCACAGCCCTAACTCAACTGACTGTAGTCACAGCCCTAACTAAACTGACTGTAATCACAGCCCTAACTCAACTGACTGTAGTCACAGCCCTAACTAAACTGACTGTAGTCACAGCCATAAATAAACTGACTGTAGTCACAGCCCTAACTAAACTGACTGTAGTCACAGCCCTAACTAAACTGACTGTAGTCACAGTCCTAACACAACTGACTGTAGTCACAGCCCTAACTAAACTGACTGTAGTCACAGCCCTAACTCAACTGACTGTAGTCACAGCCCTAACTAAACTGACTGTAGTCACAGCCCTAACTAAACTGACTGTAGTCACAGCCCTAACTAAACTGACTGCAGTCACAGCCCTAACTAAACTGACTGTAGTCACAGC
Source organism: Salmo salar (assembly GCF_905237065.1). NCBI lineage: Eukaryota > Metazoa > Chordata > Actinopteri > Salmoniformes > Salmonidae > Salmo > Salmo salar. The sequence continues at coordinate 76,948,118 of NC_059445.1, forward strand.
CCTAACTCAACTGACTGTAGTCACAGCCCTAACTCAACTGACTGTAATCACAGCCCTAACTAAACTGACTGTAGTCACAGCCCTAACTAAACTGACTGTAGTCACAGCCCTAACTAAACTGACTGTAGTCACAGCCCTAACTAAACTGACTGTAGTCACAGCCCTAACTAAACTGACTGTAATCACAGCCCTAACTCAACTGACTGTAGTCACAGCCCTAACTCAACTGACTGTAATCACAGCCCTAACTAAACTGACTGTAATCACAGCCCTAACTAAACTGACTGTAGTCACAGCCCTAACTAAACTGACTGTAGTCACAGCCCTAACTAAACTGACTGTAATCACAGCCCTAACTAAAGTGACTGTAGTCACAGCCCTAACTAAAGTGACTGTAGTCACAGCCCTAACTAAACTGACTGTAATCACAGCCCTAACTAAAGTGACTGTACTTTAGCCTCCCTTCCTTCCAGGTAAAACTGTAATCATCGGTTTCCTCAGCTGCCTGGGTCAAGTCTGGAGTTGAGACAAATCCAATGCTGTGTTGCTGCTGAAATATGCCTTTGTTTTCCTGAATGAATAGTGTTTATATATAGGGCTGCATAGCACTCTGGCTGCTTGTGGATATCCTGTTGATATGGTTACAGGGCCTGGCCTTAAAGTGGAGTCACATAGTCAGGGACACACTTAGACGCACACATACTCACAGACAGCACTGTAGTAGTTTCACTGGTATTGCCCCAACACAGACAGCACTGTAGTAGTTTCACTGGTATTGCCCCAACACAGACAGCACTGTAGTAGTTTCACTGGTATTGCCCCAACACAGACAGCACTGTAGTAGTTTCACTGGTATTGCCCCAACACAGACAGCACTGTAGTAGTTTCACTGGTATTGCCCCAGCACAGACAGCACTGTAGTAGTTTCACTGGTATTGCCCCAGCACACTCTTCACAAAGGGAATCTTTATTGATACAGTTAGGCCAGTAGCAGGGAGTGTGTGTGTGTGCGCGTGTGTGTGTGTGTGTGCGCGTGTGTGTGTGTGTGTGCGCATGTGTGTGTGTGTGTGCGCGTGTGTGTGTGTGTGTGTGCGTTCGTGCATGTCTGGTATGTCATGCATTTGCATCACAAAAGCCTTTGGCGGTGCACTGTGGTGAGATTAGGCCTACTGTGTGGTGAACTGTGTCCTGGAGATGGGGACGTCGTTAACGAACCACGGCCATGTCTCAGACACACACACATGTCTACCAGACACCACATCTCTCCAGTCTAAAACACAGATAACCCAAAGAGCTGTGACTCCTAACCTCTCCAGTCTAAAACACACATAACCTAAAGAGCTGTGACTCCTAACCACTCCAGTCTAAAACACAGATATCCTAAAGAGCTGTGACTCCTAACCTCTCCAGTCTAAAACACAGATAACCTAAAGAGCTGTGACTCCTAACCTCTCCAGTCTAAAACACAGATAACCTAAAGAGCTGTGACTCCTAACCTCTCCAGTCTAAAACACACATAACCTAAAGAGCTGTGACTCCTAACCACTCCAGTCTAAAACACAGATAACCTAAAGAGCTGTGACTCCTAACCTCTCCAGTCTAAAACACACATAACCTAAAGAGCTGTGACTCCTAACCACTCCAGTCTAAAACACACATAACCTAAAGAGCTGTGACTCCTAACCACTCCAGTCTAAAACACACATAACCTAAAGAGCTGTGACTCCTAACCACTCCAGTCTAAAACACACATAACCTAAAGAGCTGTGACTCCTAACCTCTCCAGTCTAAAACACACATAACCTAAAGAGCTGTGACTCCTAACCACTCCAGTCTAAAACACACATAACCTAAAGAGCTGTGGTAAGCTTCAGCCATGTTTCTCTTATAGTGTAGCCTAGTGGTTAGAGCGTTGGGCCAGTAACCCGAAAGGTTGATATTTTATATCCCCATACATGTCTATTAATACACACTTGTACATGTGTGAAATAGGACAAATATAAGCACCCAGCAAATTATTTATTATTATAGAATGAATCGGATGGGACAACAATGTGGTTTTGATTTGGGACAATGTGAATTTAGCATCTTAGTTCTGATGAGTAGGGCTGTGACGGTCACAATTTTGTTTGTTCACTTGTTTACATGGATGAATGTCAGGGCGGCAGGGAGCCTAGTGGTTAGAGTTGGGCCAATAACTGAAAGGTTGCTGGATCGAATCCCTGAGCTGACAAGGTAAAAATCTGTCGTTCTGCCCCTTACCAGGCCGTCATTGTAAATAAGAATTTGTTCTTAACTGACTTGCCTAGTTAAATAAAGGTAAAATTTCAATTATGCTTCTGAATAAAACATGTTTGAAACAAGCCGTTACACTTTGTTATTATCATGTCATTTTATTATGATTATTCAGGTTATTACTTATAAATATTTAATCAACAAATTAAGAAATGCCAGGTTGGAGAGGATGTGTCGCATTTTCGTATTGACACCATTAACCGAGTCAAAATAATGTCCTTGTCTGTCGGCTTATTATGCATGTCATTTATTTTTTAACAGATCCTATTTCCACGCACAAAACCATTCAAACCCATTCCGATGGGTTTTCTCCCACTTTATTTGCATAACGTCACAAACCCAGCTGCTGCGGTCATTTGATGGCATTGACATATGTTCTTCAAGGAGAAAACACCGTATTGAGAGACATAATGTAGCCCAAGCAACTGAAAACATGCCTTTTACAAGATTACATGACAGGAGCGTTTGACTGACAAGGTGAAAATCTGTCGTTCTGCCCCCGAACAAGGCAGTTAACCCACTGTTCCTAGGCTGTCATTGTAAATAAGAATTTGTTCTTAACTGACTTGCCTAGTTAAATAAAGCTTAAATAAAAATGTTTAGCCTATTTATCAGCGACGCTGACTATAAAGGGGGATGGTGTTGGAAAGATTTTTAAAATACTGTGAGGAACTATTATAATTTGAATAGATGAAAAAAATTACTTTGTTGACTTACTGTGTGAGGTGAAGAAAACAATGACTGAGAAGCCCAGCTTATTAATGGTGAGTTAAGACAGTCAGAAATCAGCTATCCCCAAATGGGCACTTACCTATATTTGAAATGTGCGATAAGCAGTCCAGGTACCTCTATGTGTGCTCAGGTACGTGCACTGTTTAAACTACTAGCACACAGCTCGGACACCCATGCATACCCCACAAGACATGCCACCAGAGGTCACAGTCCCCAAGTCCAGTACTACATAGAGCCATGACTACATGGAACTATATTCCACATCAGGTAACTGATGCAAGCAGTGAAATTAGATAAAAAAAAACAGATTAAAATGCACCTTATGGGACAGCGATGACTGTGAAGAAACACACACACAGGTACAAACACACGCATACACGATATCCTACGCACACATTGTAATATTGTTGTATGGTGGTATTATACATTTTGTATTGTAGACATGTAGCGGTGTAATAATGTTATATGATGTACTGTTTTATCTTTCTTTTATGTGTTTGGACCCCAGGAAGAGTAGCTGCTGCCTTGGCAGGAACTAATGGGGATCCATAATAAACCCCAGGAAGAGTAGCTGCTGCCTTGGCAGGAACGAATGGAGATCCATAATAAACCCCAGGAAGAGTAGCTGCTGTCTTGGCAGGAACTAATTGGGATCCCTAATAAACTCCAGGAAGAGTAGCTGCTGCCTTGGCAGGAACTAATTGGGATCCCTATTAAACCCCAGGAAGAGTAGCTGCTGCCTTGGCAGGAACTAATTGGGATCCCTAATAAACCCCAGGAAGAGTAGCTGCTGCCTTGGCAGGAACTAATTGGGATCCCTATTAAACTCCAGGAAGAGTAGCTGCTGCCTTGGCAGGAACTAATTGGGATCCCTATTAAACCCCAGGAAGAGTAGCTACTGCCTTGGCAGGAACTAATTGGGATCCCTAATAAACCCCAGGAAGAGTAGCTGCTGCCTTGGCAGGAACTAATTGGGATCCCTATTAAACCCCAGGAAGAGTAGCTGCTGCCTTGGCAGGAACTAATTGGGATCCCTATTAAACCCCAGGAAGAGTAGCTGCTGCCTTGGCAGGAACTAATGGGGATCCCTAATAAACCCCAGGAAGAGTAGCTGCTGCCTTGGCAGGAACTAATTGGGATCCCTATTAAACCCCAGGAAGAGTAGCTGCTGCCTCGGCAGGAACTAATGGGGATCCCTAATAAACCCCAGGAAGAGTAGCTGCTGCCTCGGCAGGAACTAATTGGGATCCCTATTAAACCCCAGGAAGAGTAGCTGCTGCCTCGGCAGGAACTAATTGGGATCCCTATTAAACCCCAGGAAGAGTAGCTGCTGCCTTGGCAGGAACTAATTGGGATCCCTATTAAACCCCAGGAAGAGTAGCTGCTGCCTTGGCAGGAACTAATGGGGATCCTAATAAACTCCAGGAAGAGTAGCTGCTGCCTTGGCAGGAACTAATTGGGATCCCTATTAAATACAAATACAAATCTCAGTGCAATTAGCACTAGATTCAGGTGGTATGTCACTATGCTTTGCTATAGATATGTTCATGTCATCTTGTCTCTAAAGAGTGAGATGATTGGAGACAGAGAGAGACAGAGAGCGAGACAGAGAGACAGCGAGACAGAGTGTGAGACAGCGAGACAGCGAGACAGCGAGAGACAGACAGAGACAGAGAGAGAGAGACAGAGAGAGAGATAAAGTGAAGAGTTCCAGTGAGGGACATTCTGGAGAGATGTGTGGAAAAATCTCACAGAAGAGGAGACGAGAAGGACACATGACATGACAGGCCTGCTGCAACGTACTGCCTGCCATGTGGTGTGTGTGACAGGGTGTTTGGTTCACCTAGACTCTAAAGCACTGTTGGCCACCTGTCGCTCACCTAATCCTTCTCCAACAGTCTTTAACATTGCCCTTACAGGGAAACAACTTGGCCAAAACTCTAATGCCTCATTTGAGTCATTTCAGAAGAAGTGAAACATGGTCAGGTTACCAGTCTGACCACAGAGATCTCGATGTACAGAGATCTCAATGTACAGAGATCTCGATGTACAGAGATCACGATGTACAGAGATCTCGATGTACAGAGATCACGATGTACAGAGATCTCGATGTACAGAGATCACGATGTACAGAGATCTCGATGTACAGAGATCACGATGTACAGAGATCTCGATGTACAGAGATCACGATGTACAGAGATCTCGATGTACAGAGATCTCGATGTACAGAGATCTCGATGTACAGAGATCTCGATGTACAGAGATCACGATGTACAGAGATCTCGATGTACAGAGATCACGATGTACAGAGATCTCGATGTACAGAGATCTCGATGTACAGAGATCACGATGTACAGAGATCTCGATGTACAGAGATCACGATGTACAGAGATCTCGATGTACAGAGATCTCGATGTACAGAGATCTCGATGTACAGAGATCTCGATGTACAGAGATCACGATGTACAGAGATCTCGATGTACAGAGATCTCGATGTACAGAGATCTCGATGTACAGCTATCTATTGCCATAGTGTTTTCATACTGTGGTGGCTTTGATGCCAGCAACACATTGTGACTCAGTATATGAGAGCAAACTCTGAAGCCATTGGCGTTTTCTAGCCAGCTCTGAGGTCTCACTCCTGAGGCGAGAGCTTCCTTGAGATGCTGAGGCATTCAGTATTTATGAAAAAGTACAAGGTTACAGGGCCTCAATAAAAATGATTCAGACTGGCAAGCAACTGCAAATCATACAGGTGTGTCCATTGAAGGGCTCATGCTATTAACACAAGCATGGTCAATTTATCTCTCTCCCTTCCTCCCTCTCTCTCTGTGAGAATGGTTAACACACAAACTGTGCATCGGACATAGCTAAGGAAGCAGCCTTTTAACACCTCATGCATTGTTTTTTAAAGACGCCCATACGCCTCCCTCTTTTTGTTAACGTGACTTGCCCTCTCTCTGTCCCCCTTCAGATCTGTCCACGGCCAAGAGGAAATTTGCAGAGTCTCTCAACGAGTTTAAGTTCCAGTGCATAGGAGACGCAGAAACGGATGACGAGATATGTATTGGTGAGCTCGCCCTGAGAAGCTTGTAGTTACACACTCAGCACCAGCATAAGCTCATCACCAGTGTTGAAAACATAGTGAAGGCTCGTCACCAGTGTCCAAATCACAGCGAAGGCTGGTCATTAGTGTCCAAAACACAGCAAAGGCTGGTCATTAGTGTCCAAATCACAGCGAAGGCTGGTCATTAGTGTCCAAAACACAGCGAAGGCTGGTCATTAGTGTCCAAAACACAGCGAAGGCTGGTCATTAGTGTCCAAATCACAGCGAAGGCTGGTCATTAGTGTCCAAAACACAGCGAAGGCTGGTCATTAGTGTCCAAATCACAGCGAAGGCTGGTCATTAGTGTCCAAAACACAGCGAAGGCTGGTCATTAGTGTCCAAAACACAGCGAAGGCTGGTCATTAGTGTCCAAATCACAGCGAAGGCTGGTCATTATTGTCCAAATCACAGCGAAGGCTGGTCATTAGTGTCCAAAACACAGCGAAGGCTGGTCATTAGTGTCCAAATCACAGCGAAGGCTGGTCATTAGTGTCCAAATCACAGCGAAGGCTGGTCATTAGTGTCCAAAACACAGCGAAGGCTGGTCATTAGTGTCCAAAACACAGCGAAGGCTGGTCATTAGTGTCCAAATCACAGCGAAGGCTGGTCATTAGTGTCCAAATCACAGCGAAGGCTGGTCATTAGTGTCCAAAACACAGCGAAGGCTGGTCATTAGTGTCCAAATCACAGCGAAGGCTGGTCATTAGTGTCCAAATCACAGCGAAGGCTGGTCATTAGTGTCCAAAACACAGCGAAGGCTGGTCATTAGTGTCCAAAACACAGCGAAGGCTGGTCATTAGTGTCCAAAACACAGTGAAGGCTGGTCATTAGTGTCCAAAACACAGCGAAGGCTGGTGACCAGCATTATGTTAAAAGTACATTCCTGTAATATTTTGTGTTCCTTTTTATAGTAGGAATTGAAATGTAAGACTTGAATTCCACATTTGGAGAGTATTACTCTGTCGAGTGCGTGTAAACAGGATCGTGGCATCTCAAGTGAAAACTCTGACCCAAAACAATGCAGTCATACTAGGCTCGATCAAAACCAGGGTTTCCCAAACTCGGTCCCGGGGCCCCCCCTGAGCGCACGTTTTGGTTTTAGCCCTAGAACTACACAGCTAATTCAGACAATCAAAGATTGATGCTGACTTGGTTATTTGAATCAGATATTATGTACTAGGGCAAAAACCAAAATGTGCACCGGGGGGAGTTTGAGAAACCCTGGTCTAGAGCAGGGATGGAACAATCAGTATCTTGCTAGTTGAACATACATCCTAGTCTAAAGCATGCATGTCAACTAGGATTTCAAATGAATAACCTTGTTATGCAAGCAAAGTCACACGTGTTGAATGTTAGATTGTGTACAGAGCCAAAGTGTGATCACTGGCTCATTATTTATTGACCTCCCTCTTTTTTATATTTTTATTTCACCTTTATTTAACCAGGTAGGATAGTTGAGGACAAGTTCTCATTTACAACTGTGACCTGGCCAAGATAAAGCAAAGCAGTGCGACAAAAACAACAACACAGAGTTACACATGGAATAAACAAAACATACAGTCAATAATACAGTAGAACAAAAGAAAACAAACGTCTATATACAGTGAGTGCAAATGAGGTAAGTAGATAGGCCATGGTGGCGAAGTAATGTAGATGTGCAGAAGATGAATGTGCAAGTAGAGATACTGGGGTGCAAAGGAGCAAGGTAGAGAGATGGGCTGTTTACAGATGGGCTATGTACAGGTGCAGTGATCTGTGAGCTGCTCTGACAGCTGGTGCTTAAAGCTAGTGAGGGAGATATGAGTCTCCAGCTTCAGAGATTTTTGCAGTTCGTTCCAGTCATTGGCAGCAGAGAACATGAATGAAAAACGACCAGAGGAGGAATTGGCTTTGGGGGTGACCAGTGAGATATACCTGCTTGAGCGTGTGCTACGAGTGGGTGCTGCTATGGTGACCAGTGAGCTGAGATAAGGCGGGGCTTTACCTAGCAGAGACTTGTAGATAACCTGTAGCCAGTGGGTTTGGCGACGAGTATGAAGCGAGGGCCAACCAACAAGAGCGTACAGGTCGCAATGGTGGGTAGTGTATGGGGCTTTGGTGACAAAACAGATGGCACTGTGATAGACTGCATCCAGTTTGTTGAGTAGAGTGTTGGAGGCTATTTTATAGATGATATCACCGAAGTCGAGGATCCGTAGGATGGTCAGTTTTACGAGAGTATGTTTGGCAGCATGAGTGAAGGATGCTTTGTTGCGATATAGGAAGCCGATTCTAGATTTAATTTTGGATTGGAGATGCTAAATGTGAGTCTGGAAGGAGAGTTTACAGTCTAACCAGACACCCAGGTATTTGTAGTTGTCCACTTATTCTAAGTCAGAGCCGTCCAGAGTAGTGATGCTGGACGGGTGAGCAGGTGTGGGCGGTGATCGATTGAATAGCATGCATTTAGTTTAATTTGCGTTTAAGAGCAGTTGGAGGCCACGGAAGGAGTGTTGTATGGCATTGAAGCTCGTCTGGAGGTTAGTTAACACAGTGTCCAAAGAGGGGCCAGAAGTATACAGAATGGTGTCGTCTGCGTAGAGGTGGATCAGAGAATCACCAGCAGCAAGAGCAACATCATTGATGTATACAGAGAAGAGAGTCGGCCCGAGAATTAACCCTGTGGCTCACCCATAGAGACTGCCAGAGGTCCGGACAACATGCCCTCCGATTTGACACACTGAACTCTATCTGAGAAGTAGTTGGTAAACCAGGCGAGGCAATCATTTGAGAAACCAAGGCTGTCGAGTCTGCCAATAAGAATGTGGTGATTGACAGAGTCGAAAGCCTTGGCCAGGTCGATGAATACGGCTGCACAGTAATGTCTCTTATCGATGGCGGTTATGATGTCGTTTAGGACCTTGAGCGTGGCTGAGGTGCACCCATGACCAGCTCTGAAACCAGATTGCATAGCGGAGAAGGTGCGGTGGGATTCGAAATGGTCGGTAATCTGTTTGTTACCTTGGCTTTCGAAGACCTTAGAAAGACAGGGTAGGATAGATATAGGTCTGTGGAGGTTTGGATCTAGAGTGTCACCCCCTTTGAAGAGGGGGATGACCGCGGCAGCTTTCCAATCTTTGGGAATCTCAGATGATACGAAAGAGAGGTTGAACAGGCTAGTAATACGGGTTGCAACAATTTCGGCAGATCATTTTAGAAAGAGAGGGTCCAGATTGTCTAGCCTGGCTGATTTGTATGGGTCCAGATTTTGCAGCTCTTTCAGAACATCAGCTATCTGGATTTGGGTGAAGGAGAAATGGTGGGGGCTTTGGCGGGTTGCTGTGGAGAGTGCCGGGCAGTTGATCGGGGTAGGGGTAGCCAGGTGGAAAGCATGGCCAGCCGTAGAGACATGCTTATTGAAATTCTCAATTATAGTGGATTTATCGGTGGTAACAGTGTTTCCTAGCCTCAGAGCAGTGGGCAGCTGGGAGGAGGTGCTCTTATTCTCCATGGACTTTACAGTGTTCCAGAACTTTTTTGAGTTAGTACTACAGGATGCAAATTTCTGTTTGAAAAAGCTAGCCTTAGCTTTTCTAACTGCCAGTGTATATTTGTTCCTAACTTCCCTGAACAGTTCCATATCACGGGGGCTATTCGATGCTAATGCAGAATGCCACAGTATGTTTTTGTGCTGGTCAAGGGCAGACAGGTCTGGAGTGAACCAAGGACTATATCTATTCCTAGTTCTACATTTTTTGAGTGGGGCATGCTTAATTAAGATGGTGAGGAAGGCACTTTAAAAAAATAGCCAGGCATAATCTACTGACGGGATGAGGTCAATGTCATTCCAGGATACCTCGGCCAGGTCGATTAGAAAGGCCTGCTCGCAGAAGTGTTTAGGGAGCGTTTGACAGTGATGAGGGGTGGTCGTTTGGTCGCAGACCCATTACGGATGCAGGCAATGAGGCAGTGATCGCTGAGATCTTGATTGAAAACAGAGGTGTATTTGGAGGGCGAGTTAGTTAGGATGACATCTATGAGGGTGCCCGTGTTTACGGATTTGGGGTTGTACCTGGTAGGTTCATTGATAATTTGTGTGAGATTGAGGGCATCAAGCTTAGATTGTAGGTTGGCCGGGGTGTTAAGCATGTCCCAGTTTAGGTCACCTAGTAGCACGAGCTCAGAAGATAGATGGGGGGCATTCAATTCACATATGGTATCGAGGGCACAGCTGGGGGCAGAGGGAGTTCTATAGCAAGCGGCAACAGTGAGAGACTTGTTTCTGGAAAGGTGAATTTTTAGTATAAGCTCGAATTGTTTGGGTACAGACTTGGATAGTAATACAGAACTCTGCAGGCTATCTTTGCAGTAGATTGCAACACCGCCCCCTTTGCCAGTTCTATCTTGGTGGAAAATGTTATAGTTAGCGATGGAGATTTCAGGGGTTTTGGTGATTTTCCTAAGCCAGGATTCAGACAGGGCTAAGACATCTGGGTTGGCAGAGTGTGCTAAAGCAGTGAGTAAAACAAACCTAGGGAGTAGGCTTCTAATGTTAACATGCATGAAACCAAGGCTTTTACGGTTACAGAAGTCCACAAAAGAGAGCACCTGGGGAGTGGGAGTGGAGCTAGGCACTGCAGGACCTGGATTAACCTCCACATCACCAGAGGAACAGAGGAGAAGTAGGATAAGGGTACGGCTAAAGGCTGTAAGAACTGGTCGTCTACCACGTTCGGAACAGAGAGTAAAAGGAGCAGGTTGCTGGGCACGATAGCATAGATTCAAGGCATAGTGTACAGACAAAGGTAAGGTAGGATGTGAGTACATTGGAGGTAAACCTAGGCATTGAGTAATGATGAGAGAGATATAGTCTCTAGAGACGTTTAAACCAGGTGATGTCATCGCATATGTAGGAGGTGGAACAACATGGTTGGTTAAGGCATATTGAGGAGGGCTATAGGCTCTACAGTGAAATAAGACAGTAATCACTAACCAGGACAGTAATGGACGAGGCATATTGATATTAGAGAGAGGCATGCATAGCCAAGTGAACATATGGGTCCAGTGAGTAGTTGGGCTGACTGGGGACACGGCAATTCAGACATTTAGCAGGCCGATGATAACAGTTAGTAGGCCCGGGGCTAAACAAGCTAGCAGTTAGCAGACCGGGGCTGGCAAGCTAGCAGTTAGCAGACCGGGTTAGCAAGCAAGCAGTTGGCAGACCGGGGCTAGCAGTTTAGCAGACCGGGGCAGGCAAGCTAGCAGTTAGCAGACCGGGCAAGCAAGCTAGCACTTAACAGACCGGGGCTAGCAAGTTAGCCTTTGGGGGATGTCGCGATGGGGGTAAGTCTGTTTTTGCAGCTTCGTGCGGTGAAGTCGATAGACCAGTCGTGGAATTAGTAGGGTTCCAAGTAGCTCTAGGTAGCTAGTAGGCCGCGGTTAGCAGAATGGGCCTTCAGCGGCAATCGCGCCTGAGGGTCCTGTTGGAATCTTCGGGCAGATTATGTCGGTATTCCAGTCGTAGAGGATCGGCGGGGTTCCGTGCCCCGTACCGTCAGTAGAAGGGGTCCGGATATTGTCGCCCAGGAACGGGCTTCGGTGTTAGCACAGGAGCCCTAGCTTCAGGCTAATTGGTGCTTGCTCCGGGATGGAAACGCTAGCCAGGAGTAGTCACCCGGGATTGCGGTTAGCTAGTTGCGACGATCCAGATGAAAATGTTCAGAGTTTGCGGTAGGAATCCAGGGATATGTGGGGGAAAAATAAATAATAATAATAATAGTAGGTCCGTTGTGCTCTGGTTTGAGTCACGTTGTTCGAACTGGCGAGAGCTTTCCGAGCTAAAGGTTAGCAGATGACCGCTAGCAATGGTTTGCTGACTGATAGCTGGTAGGTAGTTAGCTGGCTAGCTTCAGTTGAGGGATTCCAGATCCGAAGTAAATAGAAATACTTTAGAAAAAAACAGATCCAAGCCACATTGGGTGAGGCGGGTGGCAGGAGAGTATTTAGAAGTTGAGGTTTAGGAAAATATTTTTAAAAGATATGCAAAGAAAAATATGTAAAAAGATATATACAAGGGCCACGACAGGACAAAGACAAAGACGTCTGACTGCTACGCCATCTTGTCTGTCTGTCTGTCTGTCTGTCTGTCTGTCTGTCTGTCTGTCTGTCTGTCTGTCTGTCTGTCTGTCTGTCTGTCTGTCTGTCTGTCTGTCTGTCTGTCTGTCTGTCTGTCTGTCTGTCTACAGCAAAGTCTCTACAGGAGTTTGCTGGAGTGTTGCAGAACCTGGAGGATGAGAGAACACGGATGGTGAGTGCCAGATATACAGTGCCTTCTGAAAGTTTTCAGACCCCTTGAATTTTGTTACGTTACAGCCTTATTACAAAAAAATATTTTAAATCCCTCAGCAATCTACACACAATACCTCATATTGGCAAAGCTAAAACAGGTTTCAAGACATTTTTGCGAATGTATTAGAAATAAAAAACAGAAATACCTTATTTACATAAATATTCAGACCCTTTGCTATGAGACTCGAAATTGAGCTCAGGTGCATCCTGTTTCCATTAAGCATCCTTGAGATGTTTCTACAACTTCATTGGAGTCACCCTCTGGTAAATTCAATTGATTTGACATGATTTGAAAAGGCACACACCTGTCTATATACTGTCCCACAGTTGACAGTGCATGTCAGAGCAAAAACCATGCCATGAGGTCGAAAGAATTGTCCGTAGAGCCCCGAGACAGGATTGTGTCGAGGCACAGATATGGGGAAGTGTACCAACAAATGTCTGCAGCATTGAAGGTCCCCAAGAACACAGTGGCCTCTGTCATTCTTAAATGGAAGAAGTTTGGAACCACCAAGACTCTTCCTAGAGCTGGTCGCCCAGCCAAACTGAGCAAATGGGGTAGAAGGGCCTTGGTCAGGGAGGTGACCAAGAACCCGATGGTCACTCTGACAGAGTTCTAGAGTTCCTCTGTTGAGATGGGAGAACCTTCCAGAAGGACAACCATCTCCGCAGCACTCCACCTGAAGACTCTCAGACCATGAGAAACAAGATTCTCTGGTCTGATGAAACCAAGATTGAACTCTTTGGCCTGAATGCCAAGCGTCACATCTGGAGGAAACCTGGCACCATCCCTATGGTGAAGCATGGTGGTGGCAGATTCATGTTGTGGGGATGTTTTTCAGTGGCAAGGACTGGGAGACTAGTCAGGATTGATGGAAAGATGAGCGGAGCAAAGTACAGAGAGATCCTTGATGAAAACCTGCTCAAGAGTGCTCAGGACCTCAGAATAGGGCAAAGGTTCACCTTCCAACAGGACAATGACACTAACCACACAGCTAAGACAGATAATGCAGGAGTGGCTTCGGGACAAGTCTCTGAATGTCCTTGAGTGGCCCAGCCAGACCCCGGACATGAACCGGATTGAATATCTCTGGAGAGACCTGAAAATAGCTGTGCAGCAACACTCCCCATCCAACCTGACAGAGCTTGAAAATATCTGCAGAGGAGAAAGTGAGAAACTCCCCAAATACAGGTGTGCCTATCTTGTAGCATCATACCCAAGAAGACTTGAGGCTGTAGTCACTGCTTCAACAAAGTACTGAGTAAAGGGTCTGAATACTTATGTAAATGTGATATTTCCATTTTTTGTTGTTAATAATTTTGCAAAAACTCCTAAAAAACTGTTTTTGCTTTGTCATTATGGGGTATTATGTGTAAATTGATGAGGGAAAAAAACAATTTATTCAATTTTAGAAAAAAGCTGTAATGTAACAAAATGTGGAAAAAGTCAAGGGGAGTGAGGTCCTGTGTGATCAGCTGTGTTGTGACTGATCGCTGCATCTCTGCTCAGATTGAAAATGCCAATGATGTGCTGATCATACCGCTGGAGCGCTTCAGGAAGGAGCAGATCAGTGCTGCCAAGGTAAGGATATACTATGACTGGACCCCCGAGAAGGGTGCAATTGAGGCCCGCAATTCGGGGCTTTCCTGTATACTAATATTTCTATTGCAATTTTTTTTTAGTTAGGACAGGCTGGAGGTGGGGGCACTCCGGTACAGTTGGTGGCGTTAATGCACAATACCGTTGAATGCCAGCAGCCTATAAACCCCACAGAAGATGGGCACTGTTTTCCCGCAGTTCTGATAACGACTGCGAGGGCAGCTGTTCGGCAGACAGGATCGAAGGAAACTGCTACTTTAGCAAGCTAGTCCTAAGGAGTACTCTGGTACATAGCAGGCAGGAGTGACACTGTGTGCTGGCTTGCTAACTAGCAAGCACTCTGTGTCGGTAACCATCAAGCTAGCCAGTACATGGTATTGCCCCAGCCTCCCACCTGCTGTGCTAGCGGGAGGCAGGAACAACTGGTAGACAGTGTCCATTGGGCCCTGTCTGTCGGGTAAGGTTTTCTCTTGTACACAGCAGGCGGGAGGCAGGGGCGACCCCATGTACTATCTAGCTAAATAGCAATGCATGAACTAATAGGATGCAAAGAGGGGGGGTGTTCATGAAGGAACCAATGGGATGCTCGAGGGGTGGCGTTCCTGCGGATTGCTTGCTGCAGTTGCACACTATTGGGGGGGATCCCCTCCTCTAAATGTCCTGTTAATCCTTACTATGGGGTCATTGTGTGATTTTACAATCCCTCGTAGATTATGAGGGGAATTATAATCCTTATTGGGTCATGTAGCCATTTTATAATCCCTGTTTAGCCTTGAAAGACAAAAAAACAACATATTTGTCTGTTACATTTTAACTGATTGTTAGGAAATGCACTGATCACTCAAATATTATCAGTTTTCCATTCAGTTTGGCAGGTAACTGACTTTGTCCAGGTTGTGCTGATTCCACAGCCACTGCATACAGTTGAAGTCGGAAGTTTACATACACATAGGTTGGAGTCATTAAAAGTCATTTTTCAACCACTCCACAAATTTCTTGTTAACAAACTATAGTTTTGGCAAGTCGGTTAGGACATCTACTTTGTGCATGACACAAGTCATTTTTCCAACAATTGTTTACAAACAGATTATTTCACTTTTAATTTACTGTATCAAAATTCCAGTGGGTCAGAAGTTTACATACACTAAGCTGACTGTGCCTTTAAACAGCTTGGAATATTTCAGAAAATGATATCATGGCTTTAGAAGCTTCTGATAGGCTAATTGACATCATTTGAATCAATTGGAGGTGTACCTGTGGATGTATTTCAAGGCCTACCTTCAAACTCAGTGCCTTTGCTTGACATCATGGGAAAATCAAAAGAAATCAGCCAAGACCTCAGAAAAACAATTCTAGACTTCCACAAGTCTGGTTCATCCTTGGGAGCAATTTCCAAACGCCTGAAGGTACCGCGTTCATCTGTACAAACAATAGTACACAAGTTTAAACAACATGGGACCACGCAGCCGTCATACCACTCAGGAAGGAGACGCGTTCTGTCTCCTAGAGATGAACGTACTTTGAAGCGAAAAGTGCAAATCAATCCCAGAACAACAGCAAAGGACCTTGTGAAGATGCTGGAGGAAACAGGTACAAAAGTATCCATATCCACAGTAAAACGAGTCCTATATCGACATAACCTGAAAGGCCGCTCAGCAAGGAAGAAGCCACTGCTCCAAAACCGCCATAAAATAGCCAGACTACGGTTTGCAAATGGGCCTTCCAAATGGACAATGACCCCAAGCATACTTCCAAAGTTGTGGCAAAATGGCTTAAGGATGACAAAGTCAACATATTCGAGTGGCCATCACAAAGCCCTGACCTCAATCCTATAGAAAATCTGTGGGCATAACTGAAAAAGCGTGTGCGAGCAAGGAGGCCTACAAACCTGACTCAGTTACACCAGCTCTGTCAGGAGGAATGGGTCAAAATTCACTCAACTTATTGTGGGAAGCTTGTGGAAGGCTACCTGAAAAGTTTGACTCAAGATAAACAATTTTAAGGCAATGCTACCAAATACTAATTGAGTGTATGTAAACTTCTGATCCATTGGGAATGTGATGAAAGAAATAAAAGCTGAGATAAATCACTCTGTCTACTATTATTCTGACATTTCACGTTCTTAAAATAAAGTGGTGATCCTAACTGACCTAAGACAGAATTTTTACTAAGATTAAATGTCAGGATTTGTGAAAAACGGAGTTTAAATGTATTTGGCTAAGATGTATGTAAACTTCCGACTTCAACTGTAGAGGTTATATGTTTGTAGGGTAGACTATGTAATGTATGCATTGCAGGGAGTAGCATCCCTCTATTAAATCACCATTGATGACCGCATTCAGAGATCTCCCTACACTACCTCGGTGTGTCTATATTGCTCTCAGCTCTGCCTGCCAGAGCTGACAGGTCGTATGTGATAAGACACTGCCACCACATGGCCAATACTGGTAATACATGAAGGGCTTTATCAGGATTTAGCTGGTTGATTGTTAATGAAGAAAGGTAACAGCCATCATATTGAGAGTGATATTAAATTGATATAACTTTGTGAATGTACTTCACACCATTATCATTATAATCTTAACCATAACCCTTACCTAACCTTAACCTGTACCTAACCATAACCATTCAAAATGTTCACTTCAATGGGGGGGTAGGGACGTCCCAAGGATCCCGGATAGCACGGCCTTGAAACATGTCAAAAGTGTATAACAGCCATGATGCAGGTGAATTTATTATGAAGGGTTAGAGCTAATAGAATGACTTTGGTTTGCTATATTATGATGCTTCGAAGTGATGTGTTGAGCAGCTGTTGTGGACATTCTGCTCTGAGGAGGGTTGATTGGTTCTACTTCCTGTGGAAACTGGCTGGTTTTGAAAGGCTGGGTCATGTGACTGGGTGGACAGGGATGATGACATCACTCAGTAACAGGTGTGGACACAGTCAATGTGCCCCAGGGTGATGAGTACTGTACTGCATGTTAGTACTGACACACCCTGTTATGTCTGTATGTCTGTCTGTGGATGACCTCAATTCCAGAAGTTCGGTATAAAGTGGTCTATTGTTTTCCCACCAGCTGTGAGCTGTCTCTGTAGGTTTTAGCAGCCCTAGAGGACTTGTGATTGCAACCTGTGTCTCACAACATGTGCCTCCAGGTTTGTCGGTGAAGCTGAGCTCTGGACATACCAATAATACCCACAACTCTTGAGAAATGATGTTCTGTTGGAAGGTACACTCAGAAAAAAGGGTTCCAAAAGGGTTCTTCGGCTGTCCCCATAGGAGAACCATTTTGGTTCCAGGTAAAACCCTTTTGGGTTCCATGTAGAACCCTCTGTGAAAAGGATTCTACATGGAACCCAAAAGGGTTCTACCTGGAACCAAACATGGTTCTTCAAAGGTTTCTCCTATGGGGACAGCTGAAGAATCCTTTTAGGTTCTAGATGGCACCCTTTTTTCTAAGAGTGTAGCAGTTATGATGCCAAAACAGATCTATTGCTGCTTTTCAACTGTAACACCAGTGTTACACTAGTGTATACACCCTTATGATATACTAGGGGCATTGTGTTTCCATAGCTAGGGCTGCCAGTGAGGACTTGTAAAGAGCAGAATCAACAACCCTGTAATCAAAACAGTTTATTTGTGAGAAGGTGTTAAAGTTCACAGTTAGCCATTGTTATGTAAATTAAATCTGCAGTACCAGTGGCTTGGCTTTGGCCCCAAGTGAAACAGGTCCACCGGAACCATGGGCCAGTAAAGCACCGGTGCTGGCCCGCGTAGATTGAAACAGAAAAAGTCTGAGTCTTTTGGGTAAAACACCGGGTTAAATCCTTTTTGGAAATGGGCCATATGTCTGATATAGAGGTCTCCCTTAGGAAAGATGTCTCCTGACCTCAATTGGGCTTCCTGGTTAATTAAAAATACACATTGCTGTGTGTGGTCTCCAGGACTTTAGAGGAAACAAAGTGACTGTTGGTGACCTTTTTACTGACCTCTCACAGGAAGCCAAGAAGAAATACGACAAAGAGACAGAGAAGTACTGTGCTGTACTGGAGAAGCACCTGAGTCTATCAGCAAAGAAGAAAGAAGCACATCTCCATGAAGTAAGCACATACCTTTCCCTTGCTGCAGTAGGTCCATGTTTCCATGAAGTAAGCACATACCTTTCCCTTGCTGCAGTAGGTCCATGTTTCCATGAAGTAAGCACATACCTTTCCCTTGCTGCAGTAGGTCCATGTTTCCATGAAGTAAGCACATACCTTTCCCTTGCTGCAGTAGGTCCATGTTTCCATGAAGTAAGCACATACCTTTCCCTTGCTGCAGTAGGTCCATGTTTCCATGAAGTAAGCACATACCTTTCCCTTGCTGCAGTAGGTCCATGTTTCCATGAAGTAAGCACATACCTTTCCCTTGCTGCAGTAGGTCCATGTTTCCATGAAGTAAGTACATACCTTTCCCTTGCTGCAGTAGGTCCATGTTTCCATGAAGTAAGCACATACCTTTCCCTTGCTGCAGTAGGTCCATGTTTCCATGAAGTAAGCACATACCTTTCCCTTGCTGCAGTAGGTCCATGTTTCCATGAAGTAAGTACATACCTTTCCCTTGCTGCAGTAGGTCCATGTTTCCATGAAGTAAGTACATACCTTTCCCTTGCTGCAGTAGGTCCATGTTTACCTTTAAGTGTTGATGTGTTTGTGAGTTGTCTCACTTCAATCCTGAGGTGATGTGTGTGTCCTGAACGTTAGTTCCAACAGAGTCACGTGTGTGTTGTGCAGGCAGACAGTCAGGTGGACCACGTGCGGCAGCATTTCTATGAGGTGTCTCTGGAGTACGTGTTCAAGGTGCAGGAAGTCCAGGAAAGGAAGATGTTTGACTTTGTAGAGCCGGTGAGTGAGAATGCCAACCGCCCTCAGCATCTGCTGTCTTTTACTGTATACTGCTTAGGGTTGCAAAACCCTAGTACCTTTCCCAAAACATCCAGGTTTTTCAGAAATCCTGGTTGGAAGACGTATTTTCTGCTTATTCCCTCCTGAACCTTCCAACCAGGATTTCTGAAAAACCTGGGAATTTGGGGAAAGGTACTGGAGTTTTGCAATCCTACTATTGTGACTGTTCTACTGTGACTGTTCTGCTGTTACTGTTCTACTGTTACTGTTCTATGGTTACTGTTACTGTTCTACTGTTACTGTTGTATGGTTACTATACTACAGTTACTGTTCTACTGTTACTGTTCTACTGTTACTGTTCTATGGTTACTATACTACAGTTACTGTTCAACTGTTACTGTTCAACTGTTACTGTTCTACTGTTACTGTTCAACTGTTACTGTTCAACTGTTACTGTTCAACTGTTACTGTTACTGTTCTACTGTTACTGTTCAACTGTTACTGTTCTACTGTTACTGTTCAACTGTTACTGTTCTACTGTTACTGTTCAACTGTTACTGTTACTGTTCTACTGTTATTGTACTACAGTTAATGTTCTACTGTTACTGTTCTACTGTTACTGTTCAACTGTTACTGTTCTACTGTTACTGTTCAACTGTTACTGTTACTGTTCTACTGTTATTGTACTACAGTTAATGTTCTACTGTTACTGTTCTACTGTTACTGTTTCACTGTTACTGTTCTACTGTTACTGTTCTACTGTTACTGTTCTACTGTTACTGTTACTGTTTTATGGTTACTGTTCTACTGTTACTGTTCTACTGTTACTGTTCTACTGTTACTGTTTTATGGTTACTGTTCTACTGTTACTGTTCAACTGTTACTGTTCTACTGTTACTGTTCAACTGTTACTGTTCTACTGTTATTGTACTACAGTTAATGTTCTACTGTTACTGTTCTACTGTTACTGTTTCACTGTTACTGTTTCACTGTTACTGTTCTACTGTTACTGTTCTACTGTTACTGTTCTATGGTTACTGTTCTACTGTTACTGTTCTACTGTTACTGTTTTATGGTTACTGTTCTACTGTTACTGTTCAACTGTTACTGTTACTACTGTTGCTTTACTACTGTTACTGTTAAACTGTTACTGTACTACACTTACTGTTCTACTGTTACTGTTCTACTGTTACTGTACTACTTTTACTACTGTTACTGTACTACTGTTACTGTACTACTGTTACTGTTCTACTGTTACTGTACTACTGTTACTGTACTACTGTTCTGCTGTTACTGTTCTACTGTGACTGTTCTACTGTTACTGTACTACTGTTACTGTACTACTGTTACTGTACTACTGTTCTGCTGTTACTGTTCTACTGTGACTGTTCTACTGTTACTGTTCTACTGTTACTGTACTACTGTTCTGCTGTTACTACTGTTGCTTTACTACTGTTACTGTTAAACTGTTACTGTACTACACTTACTGTTCTACTGTTATTGTTCTACTGTTACTGTTCTACTGTTACTGTACTACAGTTACTGTACTACTGTTAGTGTACTACTGTTACTAACTGTTGCTGTACTACTGGTACTACTGGTACTACTGTTACTACTGTTACTGTTAAATTGTTACTGTACTACAGTTACTGTTCTACTGTTACTGTTCTACTGTTACTGTACTACTTTTATTACTGTTACTGTACCACTGTTTCTGTTCTGCTGTTACTGTTCTACTGTTACTGTTCTACTGTTACTGTACTACTGTTCTACTGTGACTGTTCTACTGTTGCTGTTCTACTGTTACTGTTCTACTGTTACTCTACTACTGTTACTATTGTTACTGTACTATTGTTACTACTGTTACTGTACTACTGTTACTATACTACTGTTACTGTTCTATAGTTACTGTACTACTGTTAAACTGTTACTTTATTACAGTTACTAATGTTTCTGTACTTCTGTTACTGTTCTACTGTTACTGTTCTACTGTTACTGTTTTATGGTTACTGTTCTACTGTGACTGTTCTACTGTTACTGTACTATAGATACTGTTCTAGTGTTACTATTCTACATTTACTGTTCTTCTGTTACTATACTATAGTTACTGTTCTACTGTTGCTATACTACGTTTACTGCTCTACTGTTACTGTTCTACTGTTACTGTACTACTGTTACTGTACTACTATTACTGTTCTATGGTTACTTTTCTACTGTTCTGTTAGGCTGTTACTGTTTTACTGTTACTGTACTACTGTTACTTTATTACTGTCATTGTTCTGTGGTTACTGTTGAACTGTTACTGTACTAATGTTACTACTGTTACTGTACTACTGTTACTGTACTACATTTACTGTACTATTGTTACTTTACTACTGTACTACTGTTACTCTACTACAGTTACTGTACTACAGTTACTGTTACTGTTCTACAGTTACTGTACTCCTGTTAGTGTACTACTGTTACTACTCTTGCTGTACTACTGTTACTACTGTTACTGTTAAACTGTTACTGCACTACAGTTACTGTTCTACTGTTGCTGTACTACTTTTACTACTGTTACTGTACTACTGTTGCTGTTCTGCTGTTACTGTTCTACTGTTACTGTACTGCTTTTACTACTGTTACTGTACTACTGTTACTGTTCTGCTTTTACTGTTCTACTGTTACTATACTACAGTTACTGTTTTAATATTCTGTTGTTACTGTTCTACTGTTACTGTTCAACTGTTACTGTTACTGTTCTACTGTTACTGTTCAACTGTTACTGTTCTACTGTTACTGTTCAACTGTTACTGTTCTACTGTTACTGTTCAACTGTTACTGTTACTGTTCTACTGTTATTGTACTACAGTTAATGTTCTACTGTTACTGTTCTACTGTTACTGTTTCACTGTTACTGTTCTACTGTTACTGTTCTACTGTTACTGTTCTACTGTTACTGTTACTGTTTTATGGTTACTGTTCTACTGTTACTGTTCTACTGTTACTGTTCTACTGTTACTGTTTTATGGTTACTGTTCTACTGTTACTGTTCTACTGTTACTGTTCAACTGTTACTGTTCTACTGTTACTGTTCAACTGTTACTGTTCTACTGTTATTGTACTACAGTTAATGTTCTACTGTTACTGTTCTACTGTTACTGTTTCACTGTTAGTGTTTCACTGTTACTGTTCTACTGTTACTGTTCTACTGTTACTGTTCTATGGTTACTGTTCTACTGTTACTGTTCTACTGTTACTGTTTTATGGTTACTGTTCTACTGTTACTGTTCAACTGTTACTGTTACTACTGTTGCTTTACTACTGTTACTGTTAAACTGTTACTGTACTACACTTACTGTTCTACTGTTACTGTTCTACTGTTACTGTACTACTTTTACTGTTCTACTGTTACTGTTCTACTGTGACTGTTCTACTGTTACTGTACTACTGTTACTGTACTACTGTTACTGTACTACTGTTCTGCTGTTACTGTTCTACTGTGACTGTTCTACTGTTACTGTTCTACTGTTACTGTACTACTGTTCTGCTGTTACTGTTCTACTGTGACTGTTCTACTGTTACTGTACTATAGTTACTGTTCTACTGTTACTACTGTTGCTTTACTACTGTTACTGTTAAACTGTTACTGTACTACACTTACTGTTCTACTGTTATTGTTCTACTGTTACTGTACTACTGTTACTGTTCTACTGTTACTGTTCTACTGTTACTGTTACTGTTTTATGGTTACTGTTCTACTGTGACTGTTCTACTGTTACTGTTATACAGTTACTACTGTTACTGTACTACAGTTACTGTACTACTGTTAGTGTACTACTGTTACTACTGTTGCTGTACTACTGGTACTACTGTTACTACTGTTACTGTTAAACTGTTACTGTACTACAGTTACTGTTCTACTGTTACTGTTGTACTGTTACTACTGTGGCTGTACTACTATTACTACTGTTACTGTTAAACTGTTACTGTACTACAGTTACTGTTCTACTGTTACTGTTCTACTGTTACTACTGTGGCTGTACTACTGGTACTACTGTTACTGTACTACTGTTACTGTTAAATTGTTACTGTACTACAGTTACTGTTCTACTGTTACTGTTCTACTGTTACTGTACTACTTTTATTACTGTTACTGTACTACTGTTACTGTTCTACTGTTACTGTTCTACTGTTACTGTACTAC
This sequence comes from Salmo salar, assembly GCF_905237065.1. Taxonomy (NCBI): domain Eukaryota; kingdom Metazoa; phylum Chordata; class Actinopteri; order Salmoniformes; family Salmonidae; genus Salmo; species Salmo salar. The sequence goes on from NC_059445.1 coordinate 76,971,251, forward strand.
TGTTCTACTGTGACTGTTCTACTGTTGCTGTTCTACTGTTACTGTTCTACTGTTACTCTACTACTGTTACTATTGTTACTGTACTATTGTTACTACTGTTACTGTACTACTGTTACTATACTACTGTTACTGTTCTATAGTTACTGTACTACTGTTAAACTGTTACTTTATTACAGTTACTAATGTTTCTGTACTTCTGTTACTGTTCTACTGTTACTGTTCTACTGTTACTGTTTTATGGTTACTGTTCTACTGTGACTGTTCTACTGTTACTGTACTATAGATACTGTTCTAGTGTTACTATTCTACATTTACTGTTCTTCTGTTACTATACTATAGTTACTGTTCTACTGTTGCTATACTACGTTTACTGCTCTACTGTTACTGTTCTACTGTTACTGTACTACTGTTACTGTACTACTATTACTGTTCTATGGTTACTTTTCTACTGTTCTGTTAGGCTGTTACTGTTTTACTGTTACTGTACTACTGTTACTTTATTACTGTCATTGTTCTGTGGTTACTGTTGAACTGTTACTGTACTAATGTTACTACTGTTACTGTACTACTGTTACTGTACTACATTTACTGTACTATTGTTACTTTACTACTGTACTACTGTTACTCTACTACAGTTACTGTACTACAGTTACTGTTACTGTTCTACAGTTACTGTACTCCTGTTAGTGTACTACTGTTACTACTCTTGCTGTACTACTGTTACTACTGTTACTGTTAAACTGTTACTGCACTACAGTTACTGTTCTACTGTTGCTGTACTACTTTTACTACTGTTACTGTACTACTGTTGCTGTTCTGCTGTTACTGTTCTACTGTTACTGTACTGCTTTTACTACTGTTACTGTACTACTGTTACTGTTCTGCTTTTACTGTTCTACTGTTACTATACTACAGTTACTGTTTTAATATTCTGTTGTTACTGTTCTACTGTTACTGTTCTACTGTTACTGTACTGCTGTTCTACTGTCACTGTTCTACTGTTGCTGTTCTGTTGTTACTGTTCTATGGTTACTGTACTACTGTTAAACTGTTACTTTATTACAGTTACTAATGTTACTGTACTACTATTCTACTGTTACTGTTCTACTGTTACTGTACTACTGTTCTACTGTGACTGTTCTACTGTTGCTGTTCTGTTGTTACTGTTCTATGGTTACTGTACTACTGTTAAACTGTTACTTTATTACAGTTACTAATGTTACTGTACTACTATTCTATTGTTACTGTTCTACTGTTACTGTTCTACTGTTACTGTTCTACAGTTCTACTGTTACTGTACTACTGTTCTACAGTTACTGTTCTACTGTTACTGTTTTACTGTTACTGTACTACTTTTATTACTGTTACTGTACCACTGTTTCTGTTCTGCTGTTACTGTTCTACTGTTACTGTTCTACTGTTACTGTACTACTGTTCTACTGTGACTGTTCTACTGTTGCTGTTCTACTGTTACTGTTCTACTGTTACTCTACTACTGTTACTATTGTTACTGTACTATTGTTACTACTGTTACTGTACTACTGTTACTATACTACTGTTACTGTTCTATAGTTACTGTACTACTGTTAAACTGTTACTTTATTACAGTTACTAATGTTTCTGTACTTCTGTTACTGTTCTACTGTTACTGTTTCATGGTTACTGTTCTACTGTGACTGTTCTACTGTTACTGTACTATAGATACTGTTCTAGTGTTACTATTCTACATTTACTGTTCTTCTGTTACTATACTATAGTTACTGTTCTACTGTTGCTATACTACGTTTACTGCTCTACTGTTACTGTTCTACTGTTACTGTACTACTGTTACTGTACCACTATTACTGTTCTATGGTTACTTTTCTACTGTTCTGTTCAGCTGTTACTGTTTTAATGTTGCTGTACTACTGTTACTGTACTACAATTACTGTACTACTGTTGCTACTGTTACTGTACTACTGTTACTTTATTACTGTCATTGTTCTGTGGTTACTGTTGAACTGTTACTGTACTAATGTTACTACTGTTACTGTACTACTGTTACTGTACTACATTTACTGTACTATTGTTACTTTACTACTGTACTACTGTTACTCTACTACAGTTACTGTACTACAGTTACTGTTACTGTTCTACAGTTACTGTACTCCTGTTAGTGTACTACTGTTACTACTCTTGCTGTACTACTGTTACTACTGTTACTGTTAAACTGTTACTGCACTACAGTTACTGTTCTACTGTTGCTGTACTACTTTTACTACTGTTACTGTACTACTGTTGCTGTTCTGCTGTTACTGTTCTACTGTTACTGTACTGCTTTTACTACTGTTACTGTACTACTGTTACTGTTCTGCTTTTACTGTTCTACTGTTACTATACTACAGTTACTGTTTTAATATTCTGTTGTTACTGTTCTACTGTTACTGTTCTACTGTTACTGTACTACTGTTCTACTGTGACTGTTCTACTGTTGCTGTTCTGTTGTTACTGTTCTATGGTTACTGTACTACTGTTAAACTGTTACTTTATTACAGTTACTAATGTTACTGTACTACTATTCTACTGTTACTGTTCTACTGTTACTGTTCTACTGTTACTGTTCTACAGTACTACTGTTACTGTACTACTGTTCTACTGTTACTGTTCTACTGTTACTGTTCTACTGTTACTGTTCTACTGTTACTGTGCTACTATTCTACTGTTACTGTTCTACTGTTACTGTTCTACTCTTCTACTCTTACTGTACTACTGTTACTGTTCTACTGTTACTGAACTTCTGGTCTACTATTACTGTATTACTGTTACTGTTCTACTGTTACTGTTTTACTGTTACTATTCTACTGTTTCTGTACTACAGTTCTTCTGTTACTGTTCTACTGTTACTGTTCTACTGTTACTGTTCTACTGCTACTGGTCTACTGTTCTAATGTTACTCTTCTACTATTACTGTTCTACTGTTCTACTGTTACTGTACTTCTGTTCTACTGTTACTGTACTACTGTTACTGTACTACCGTTAAAGTACTACTGCTGCATTTCTACTGTTACTGTTCTACTGTTACTGTACTACTGTTACTGTACTACTGTTGCTGTTATACTGTACTACTGTTACTGTTCTACTGTTACTGTACTACTTGTCTACTGTTACTGTACTACTGTTACTGTTCTACTGTTCTACTGTTACTTTTCTACTGTTACTGTTCTACTGTTACTGTACTACTTGTCTAGTGTTACTGTACTACTGTTACTGTTCTACTGTTACTGTACTACAGTTACTGTTCTACTGTTACTGTTCTACTGTTACTGTTCTACTGTTACTGTACTACTTGTCTACTGTTGCTGTACTACTGTTACAGTTCTACTGTTACTGTACTGCTGTTCTACAGTTACTGTTCTACTGTTACTGTTCTACTGTTGCTGTATTACTGTAGCTGTACTACTGTTACTGTACTACTGTTCTACTGTTACTGTACTACTGTTACTGTACTACTGTTACTTTACTACTGTCGCTGTTCTTCTGTTATTGTTCTACTGTTACTGTTCTACTGTTCTACTGTTACTGTTCTACTGTTCTACTGTTACTGTACTACTGTTACTGTACTACTGTTACTGTTCTACTGTTACTGTACTACCGTTAAAGTACCACTGCTGCATTTCTACTGTTACTGTTCTACTGTTACAGTACTACTGTTGCTGTTCTACTGTTACTGTTGTACTTTCTTTTCTACTTTTACTGTTTACAGTTACTGTTCTGCTGTTATTGTTCTACTGTTACTGTTCTACTGTGACTGTTCTACTGTTGCTGTTCTACTGTTACTGTTCTACTGTTACTCTACTACTGTTACTATTGTTACTGTACTATTGTTACTACTGTTACTGTACTACTGTTACTATACTACTGTTACTGTTCTATAGTTACTGTACTACTGTTAAACTGTTACTTTATTACAGTTACTAATGTTTCTGTACTTCTGTTACTGTTCTACTGTGACTGTTCTACTGTTACTGTACTATAGATACTGTTCTAGTGTTACTATTCTACATTTACTGTTCTTCTGTTACTATACTATAGTTACTGTTCTACTGTTGCTATACTTCGTTTACTGCTCTACAGTTACTGTTCTACTGTTACTGTACTACTGTTACTGTTCTACTGTTACTGTACTACTGTTACTGTACTACTATTACTGTTCTATGGTTACTTTTCTACTGTTCTGTTAGGCTGTTACTGTTTTACTGTTACTGTACTATTGTTGCTACTGTTACTGTACTACTGTTACTTTATTACTGTCATTGTTCTGTGGTTACTGTTGAACTGTTACTGTACTAATGTTACTACTGTTACTGTACTACTGTTACTGTACTACATTTACTGTACTATTGTTACTTTACTACTGTACTACTGTTACTCTACTACAGTTACTGTACTACAGTTACTGTTACTGTTCTACAGTTACTGTACTCCTGTTAGTGTACTACTGTTACTACTCTTGCTGTACTACTGTTACTACTGTTACTGTTAAACTGTTACTGCACTACAGTTACTGTTCTACTGTTGCTGTACTACTTTTACTACTGTTACTGTACTACTGTTGCTGTTCTGCTGTTACTGTTCTACTGTTACTGTACTGCTTTTACTACTGTTACTGTACTACTGTTACTGTTCTGCTTTTACTGTTCTACTGTTACTATACTACAGTTACTGTTTTAATATTCTGTTGTTACTGTTCTACTGTTACTGTTCTACTGTTACTGTACTACTGTTCTACTGTGACTGTTCTACTGTTGCTGTTCTGTTGTTACTGTTCTATGGTTACTGTACTACTGTTAAACTGTTACTTTATAACAGTTACTAATGTTACTGTACTACTATTCTACTGTTACTGTTCTACTGTTACTGTTCTACTGTTACTGTTCTACAGTTCTACTGTTACTGTACTACTGTTCTACTGTTACTGTTCTACTGTTACTGTTTTACAGTTACTGTTCTACTGTTACTGTTCTACTGTTACTGTGCTACTATTCTACTGTTACTGTACTACTGTTACTGTTCTACTGTTACTGTTCTACTCTTCTACTCTTACTGTACTACTGTTACTGTTCTACTGTTACTGTTTTACTGTTACTGTATTTCTGGTCTACTATTACTGTATTACTGTTACTGTTCTACTGTTACTGTTTTACTGTTACTATTCTACTGTTTCTGTACTACTGTTCTTCTGTTACTGTTCTACTGTTACTGTTCTACTGTTACTGTTCTACTGTTCTACTGTTACTGTACTTCTGTTCTACTGTTACTGTACTACTGTTACTGTACTACCGTTAAAGTACTACTGCTTCATTTCTACTGTTACTGTTCTACTGTTACTGTACTACTGTTACTGTACTACTGTTGGTGTTATACTGTACTACTGTTACTGTACTACTTGTCTACTGTTACTGTACTACTGTTACTGTTCTACTGTTCTACTGTTACTTTTCTACTGTTACTGTTCTACTATTACTGTACTACTGTTACTGTTCTACTGTTACTGTACTACAGTTACTGTTCTACTGTTACTGTACTGCTGTTACTGTACTACTGTTACAGTACTACTTGTTCTGTTCTACTGATACTGTTCTACTGTTACTGTACTACTGTTCTACTGTTACTGTACTAATGTTACTGGACTACTGTTACAGTACTACTGTTGCTGTTCTACTGTTACTGTTGTACTTTCTTTTCTACTTTTACTGTTTACAGTTACTGTTCTGCTGTTATTGTTCTACTGTTACTGTTCTACAGTAACTGTTCTACTGTTACTGTTCTACTGTTACTGTTCTACTGTTCTGCTTTTCTACTGTTACTGTTCTACTGTTACTGTTCTACTGTTACTGTACTTCTGTTCTACTGTTACTGTACTACTGTTAAAGTACTACTGCTGCTGTACTACTGTTACTGTTCTACTGTTACTGTTCTACTGTTGCTGTACTACTGTTACTGTTCTTCTGTTACTGTTCTACTGTTCTTCTGTTACTGTTCTACTGTTGCTGTTCTACTGTTGCTGTACTACTGTTACTGTTCTTCTGTTACTGTTCTACTGTTCTTCTGTTACTGTTCTACTGTTGCTGTTCTACTGTTACTGTACTACTGTTCTATTCTTACTGTTCTACTGTTACTTTTCTGCTCTTACTGTTCTACTGTAACTGTTACTGTACTACTGTCACTGTTCTAATGTTACTGTACTACTGTTCTACTGTTACTGTACTACTGTTACTGTTCTTCTGTTACTGTTCTACTGTTGCTGTACTACTGTTACAGTTCTACTGTTACTGTACTGCTGTTCTACTGTTACTGTTCTACTGTTACTGTTCTACTGTTGCTGTATTACTGTAGCTGTACTACTGTTACTGTTCTACTGTTACTGTACTACTGTTCTACTGTTACTGTACTACTGTTACTGTACTACTGTTACTTTACCACTGTCGCTGTTCTTCTGTTATTGTTCTACTGTTACTGTTCTACTGTTCTACTGTTACTGTACTACTGTTACTGTTCTACTGTTACTGTTCTACTGTTTCTGTACTACTGTTACAGTTCTACTGTTACTGTACTGCTGTTTAACTGTTACTGTTCTACTGTTACTGTTCTACTGTTTCTGTATTACTGTTGCTGTACTACTGTTACTGTTCTACTTTTACTGTACTACTGTTCTATTGTTACTGTTCTACTGTTGCTGTTCTACTGTTACTGTACTACTGTTCTACTGTTACTGTTCTACTGTTACTGTTCTACTGTTACTGTACTACTGTTATACTCTTACTGTACTACTGTTCTACTGTTACTGTATTACTATTACTGTACTACTGTTACTGTTCTACTGTTACTGTTTTACTGTTACTGTGCTACTGTTCTACTGTTACTGTACTACTGTTCTACTCTTACATAACTACTGTTCTACTGTTACTGTACTACTTTTACTGTTCTACTGTTACTGTACTACTGTTACTGTTCTACTGTTACTGTACTACTGTTCTACTGTTACTGTTCTACTGTTACTGTTCTACTGTTCTGCTTTTCTACTGTTACTGTTCTACTGTTACTGTTCTACTGTTATTGTACTTCTGTTCTACTGTTACTGTACTACTGTTAAAGTACTACTGCTGCTGTACTACTGTTACTGTTCTACTGTTACTGTTCTACTGTTGCTGTACTACTGTTAAACTGTTACTTTATTACAGTTACTAATGTTTCTGTACTTCTGTTACTGTTCTACTGTTACTGTTCTACTGTTACTGTTTTATGGTTACTGTTCTACTGTGACTTTTCTACTGTTACTGTACTATAGATACTGTTCTACTGTTACTGTTTTATGGTTACTGTTCTACTGTTACTTTTCTACTGTTACTGTACTATAGATACTGTTCTAGTGTTACTATTCTACATTTACTGTTCTTCTGTTACTATACTACAGTTACTGTTCTACTGTGACTGTTCTACTGTTACTGTACTATAGATACTGTTCTAGTGTTACTATTCTACATTTACTGTTCTTCTGTTACTATACTATAGTTACTGTTCTACTGTTGCTATACTACGTTTACTGCTCTACAGTTACTGTTCTACTGTTACTGTACTACTATTACTGTTCTATGGTTACTTTTCTACTGTTCTGTTCAGCTGTTACTGTTTTAATGTTGCTGTACTACTGTTACTGTACTACAATTACTGTACTACTGTTGCTACTGTTACTGTACTACTGTTACTTTATTACTGTCATTGTTCTGTGGTTACTGTTGAACTGTTACTGTACTAATGTTACTACTGTTACTGTACTACTGTTACTGTACTACATTTACTGTACTATTGTTACTTTACTACTGTACTACTGTTACTCTACTACAGTTACTGTACTACAGTTACTGTTACTGTACTCCTGTTAGTGTACTACTGTTACTACTCTTGCTGTACTACTGTTACTACTGTTACTGTTAAACTGTTACTGCACTACAGTTACTGTTCTACTGTTGCTGTACTACTTTTACTACTGTTACTGTACTACTGTTGCTGTTCTGCTGTTACTGTTCTACTGTTACTGTACTGCTTTTACTACTGTTACTGTACTACTGTTACTGTTCTGCTTTTACTGTTCTACTTTTACTATACTACAGTTACTGTTTTAATATTCTGTTACTGTTCTACTGTTACTGTTCTACTGTTACTGTACTACTGTTCTACTGTGACTGTTCTACTGTTGCTGCTCTGTTGTTACTGTTCTATGGTTACTGTACTACTGTTAAACTGTTACTTTATAACAGTTACTAATGTTACTGTACTACTATTCTACTGTTACTGTTCTACTGTTACTGTTCTACTGTTACTGTTCTACAGTTCTACTGTTACTGTACTACTGTTCTACTGTTACTGTTCTACTGTTACTGTTTTACAGTTACTGTTCTACTGTTACTGTTCTACTGTTACTGTTCTACTGTTACTGTGCTACTATTCTACTGTTACTGTACTACTGTTACTGTTCTACTGTTACTGTTCTACTCTTCTACTCTTACTGTACTACTGTTACTGTTCTACTGTTACTGTTTTACTGTTACTGTACTTCTGGTCTACTATTACTGTATTACTGTTACTGTTCTACTTTTACTGTTTTACTGTTACTATTCTACTGTTTCTGTACTACTGTTCTTCTGTTACTGTTCTACTGTTACTGTTCTACTGTTACTGTTCTACTGCTACTGGTCTACTGTTCTACTGTTACTCTTCTACTATTACTGTTCTACTGTTCTACTGTTACTGTACTTCTGTTCTACTGTTACTGTACTACTGTTACTGTACTACCGTTAAAGTACTACTGCTGCATTTCTACTGGTACTGTACTACTGTTACTGTACTACTGTTGCTGTTATACTGTACTACTGTTACTGTACTACTTGTCTACTGTTACTGTACTACTGTTACTGTTCTACTGTTCTACTGTTACTTTTCTACTGTTACTGTTCTACTGTTACTGTACTACTTGTCTACTGTACTACTGTTACTGTTCTACTGTTACTGTACTACAGTTACTGTTCTACTGTTACTGTTCTACTGTTACTGTTCTACTGTTACTGTACTACTGTTACTGTTCTACTGTTACTGTACTACCGTTAAAGTACTACTGCTGCATTTCTACTGTTACTGTTCTACTGTTACTGTACTGCTGTTACTGTACTACTGTTACAGTACTACTTGTTCTGTTCTACTGATACTGTTCTACTGTTACTGTACTACTGTTCTACTGTTACTGTACTAATGTTACTGTACTTCTGTTACAGTACTACTGTTGCTGTTCTACTGTTACTGTTGTACTTTCTTTTCTACTTTTACTGTTTACAGTTACTGTTCTGCTGTTATTGTTCTACTGTTACTGTTCTACAGTAACTGTTCTACTGTTACTGTTCTACTGTTACTGTTCTACTGTTACTGTACTACTGTTCTACTGTTACTGTACTACTGTTACTGTACTACTGTTACTGTACTACTGTTAAAGTACTACTGCTGCTGTACTACTGTTACTGTTCTACTGTTACTGTTCTACTGTTGCTGTACTACTGTTACTGTTCTTCTGTTACTGTTCTACTGTTCTTCTGTTACTGTTCTGCTATTAGTGTACTACTGTTACTGTTCTACTGTTGCTGTTCTAGTGTTGCTGTACTACTGTTACTTTTCTACTGTTACTGTACTACTGTTCTATTCTTACTGTTCTACTGTTACTTTTCTGCTCTTACTGTTCTACTGTAACTGTTACTGTACTACTGTCACTGTTCTAATGTTACTGTACTACTGTTCTACTGTTACTGTACTACTGTTACTGTTCTTCTGTTACTGTTCTACTGTTACTGTACTACTGTTCTACTGTTACTGTACTACTGTTACTGTTCTTCTGTTACTGTTCTACTGTAGCTGTACTACTGTTACTGTTCTACTGTTAGTGTACTACTTGTCTACTGTTGCTGTACTACTGTTACAGTTCTACTGTTACTGTACTGCTGTTCTACTGTTACTGTTCTACTGTTACTGTTCTACTGTTGCTGTATTACTGTAGCTGTACTACTGTTACTGTTCTACTGTTACTGTACTACTGTTCTACTGTTACTGTACTACTGTTACTGTACTACTGTTACTTTACTACTGTCGCTGTTCTTCTGTTATTGTTCTACTGTTACTGTTCTACTGTTCTACTGTTACTGTACTACTGTTACTGTTCTACTGTTACTGTTCTACTGTTTCTGTACTACTGTTACAGTTCTACTGTTACTGTACTGCTGTTTTACTGTTACTGTTCTACTGTTACTGTACTACTGTTACTGTACTACTGTTCTACTGTTACTGTTCTACTGTTACTGTACTACTGTTACTGTATTACTGTTACTGTTCTACTGTTACTGTATTACTGTTACTGTTCTACTGTTACTGTTCTACGGTTACTGTACTACTGTTCTACTCTTACTGTACTACTGTTCTACTGTTACTGTATTACTATTACTGTACTACTGTTACTGTTCTACTGTTACTGTTTTACTGTTATTGTGCTACTGTTCTACTGTTACTGTACTACTGTTCTACTCTTACATAACTACTGTTCTACTGTTACTGTACTACTATTACTGTACTTCTGTTACTGTACTACTTTTACTGTTCTACTGTTACTGTACTACTGTTACTGTTCTACTGTTACTGTACTACTGTTCTACTGTTACTGTTCTACTGTTACTGTTCTACTGTTACTGTTCTACTGTTACTGTTTTACAGTTACTGTTCTACTGTTACTGTTCTACTGTTACTGTGCTACTATTCTACTGTTACTGTACTACTGTTACTGTTCTACTGTTACTGTTCTACTCTTCTACTCTTACTGTACTACTGTTACTGTTCTACTGTTACTGTTTTACTGTTACTGTACTTCTGGTCTACTATTACTGTATTACTGTTACTGTTCTACTGTTACTGTTTTACTGTTACTATTCTACTGTTTCTGTACTACTGTTCTTCTGTTACTGTTCTACTGTTACTGTTCTACTGTTACTGTTCTACTGCATTTACATTTACATTTTAGTCATTTAGCAGACGCTCTTATCCAGAGCGACTTACAATTTGGTGCATTCACCTATACTGTACTACCGTTAAAGTACTACTGCTGCATTTCTACTGTTACTGTTCTACTGTTACTGTACTACTGTTACTGTACTACTGTTGCTGTTATACTGTACATTTACATTTTTTTTTTTTTACATTTTAGTCATTTAGCAGACGCTCTTATCCAGAGCGACTTACAAATTGGTGCATTCACCTATAATATCCAGTGGAACAGCCACTTTACAATAGTGCATCTAAATCTTTTAAGGGGGGGGTTAGAAGGATTACTTTATCCTATCCCAGGTATTCCTTGAAGAGGTGGGGTTTCAGGTGTCTCCGGAAGGTGGTGATTGACTCCGCTGTCCTGGCGTCGTGAGGGAGCTTGTTCCACCATTGGGGTGCCAGAGCAGCGAACAGTTTTGACTGGGCTGAGCGGGAACTGTGCTTCCTCAGAGGTAGGGAGGCGAGCAGGCCAGAGGTGGATGAACGGAGTGCCCTTGTTTGGGTGTAGGGCCTGATCAGAGCCTGAAGGTACGGAGGTGCCGTTCCCCTCACAGCTCCGTAGGCAAGCACCATGGTCTTGTAGCGGATGCGAGCTTCGACTGGAAGCCAGTGGAGAGAGCGGAGGAGCGGGGTGACGTGAGAGAACTTGGGAAGGTTGAACACCAGACGGGCTGCGGCGTTCTGGATGAGTTGTAGGGGTTTAATGGCACAGGCAGGGAGCCCAGCCAACAGCGAGTTGCAGTAATCCAGACGGGAGATGACAAGTGCCTGGATTAGGACCTGCGCCGCTTCCTGTGTGAGGCAGGGTCGTACTCTGCGAATGTTGTAGAGCATGAACCTACAGGATCGGGTCACCGCCTTGATGTTGGTGGAGAACGACAGGGTGTTGTCCAGGGTCACGCCAAGGCTCTTAGCACTCTGGGAGGAGGACACAAGAGAGTTGTCAACCGTGATGGCGAGATCATGGAACGGGCAGTCCTTCCCCGGGAGGAAGAGCAGCTCCGTCTTGCCGAGGTTCAGCTTGAGGTGGTGATCCGTCATCCACACTGATATGTCTGCCAGACATGCAGAGATGCGATTCGCCACCTGGTTGTCAGAAGGGGGAAAGGAGAAGATTAATTGTGTGTCATCTGCATAGCAATGATATGAGAGACCATGTGAGGATATGACAGAGCCAAGTGACTTGGTGTATAGCGAGAATAGGAGTGGGCCAAGAACAGAGCCCTGGGGGACACCAGTGGTGAGAGCACGTGGTGCGGAGACAGATTCTCGCCACGCCACCTGGTAGGAGCGACCTGTCAGGTAGGACGCAATCCAAGCGTGCGCGGTGCCGGAGATGCCCAGCTCGGAGAGGGTGGAGAGGAGGATCTGGTGGTTCACAGTATCAAAGGCAGCAGATAGGTCTAGAAGGATGAGAGCAGAGGAGAGAGAGTTAGCTTTAGCAGTGCGGAGAGCCTCCGTGACACAGAGAAGAGCAGTCTCAGTTGAATGCCCAGTCTTGAAACCTGACTGATTAGGATCAAGAAGGTCATTCTGAGAGAGATAGCAAGAGAGCTGGCCAAGCACGGCGCGTTCAAGAGTTTTGGAGAGAAAGGAAAGAAGGGATACTGGCCTGTAGTTGTTGACATCGGAGGGATCGAGTGTAGGTTTTTTCAGAAGGGGTGCAACTCTCGCTCTCTTGAAGACGGAAGGGACGTAGCCAGCGGTCAAGGATGCGTTGATGAGCGAGGTGAGGTAGGGGAGAAGGTCTCCGGAAATGGTCTGGAGAAGAGAGGAGGGGATAGGGTCAAGTGGGCAGGTTGTTGGGCGGCCGGCCGTCACAAGACGCGAGAGTTCATCTGGAGAGAGAGGGGAGAAAGAGGTCAAAGCACAGGGTAGGGCAGTGTGAGCAGGACCAGCAGTGTCGTTTGACTTAGCAAACGAGGATCAGATGTCGTCAACCTTCTTTTCAAAATGGTTGACGAAGTCATCCGCAGAGAGGGAGGAGGGGGGGAGGGGGAGGAGGATTAAGGAGGGAGGAGAAGGTAGCAAAGAGCTTCCTAGGGTTAGAGGCAGATGCTTGGAGTTTAGAGTGGTAGAAAGTGGCTTTAGCAGCAGAGACAGAAGAGGAAAATGTAGAGAGGAGGGAGTGAAAGGATGCCAGGTCCGCAGGGGAGGCGAGTTTTCCTCCATTTCCGCTCGGCTGCCCGGAGCCCTGTTCTGTGAGCTCGCAGTGAGTCGTCGAGCCACGGAGCAGGAGGGGAGGACCGAGCCGGCCTGGAGGATAGGGGACAGAGGAAATCAAAGGATGCAGAGAGGGAGGAGAGGAGGGTTGAGGAGGCAGAATCAGGAGATAGGTTGGAGAAGGTTTGAGCAGAGGGAAGAGATGATAGGATGGAAGAGGAGAGAGTAGTGGGAGAGAGAGAGCGAAGGTTGGGACGGCGCAATACCATCCGAGTAGGGGGAGAGTGAGAAGTGTTGGATGAGAGCGAGAGGGAAAAGGATACAAGGTAGTGGTCGGAGACTTGGAGGGGAGTTGCAATGAGATTAGTGGAAGAACAGCATCTAGTAAAGATGAGGTCAAGCGTATTGCCTGCCTTATGAGTAGGGGGGGAAGGTGAGAGGGTGAGGTCGAAAGAGGAGAGGAGTGGAAAGAAGGAGGCAGAGAGGAATGAGTCGAAGGTAGACGTGGGGAGGTTAAAGTCACCCAGAACTGTGAGAGGTGAGCCATCCTCAGGAAAGGAACTTATCAAGGCGTCAAGCTCATTGATGAACTCTCCAAGGGAACCTGGAGGGCGATAAATGATAAGGATGTTAAGCTTGAAAGGGCTGGTAACTGTGACAGCATGGAATTCAAATGAGGAGATAGACAGATGGGTCAGGGGAGAAAGAGAGAATGTCCACTTGGGAGAGATGAGGATTCCAGTGCCACCACCCCGCTGGCTCGATGCTCTAGGGGTATGCGAGAACACGTAGTCAGACGAGGAGAGAGCAGTAGGAGTAGCAGTGTTATCTGTGGTGATCCATGTTTCCGTCAGCGCCAGGAAGTCTAGGGACTGGAGGGTAGCATAGGCTGAGATGAACTCAGCCTTGTTGGCCGCAGACCGGCAGTTCCAGAGGCTGCCGGAGACCTGGAACTCCACGTGGGTCGTGCGCGCTGGGACCACCAGGTTAGAGCAGCAGCGGCCACGCGGTGTGGAGCGTTTGTATGGCCTGTGCAGAGGAGAGAGAACAGGGATAGGCAGACACATAGTAGACAAGCTACAGAAGAGGCTACGCTAATGCAAATGAGATTGGAGTGACAAGTGGACTACACGTCTCGAATGTTCAGGAAGTTAAGCTTACGTTGCAAAAATGTTATTGACTAAAATGATACAGTACTGCTGGCTGGTGGAGTAGGCTAGCTAGCAGTGGCTGCGTTGTTGACTTTGAACGTGTAGCTGGCTAGGTAACCTCGGTAGTTTCAGTACTACACCTTGTCATGATACAAAGCAACTTTGTAGCTAGCTAGCTAACATAACACTAATCAAGACGTTCCTTGTACTACTGTACTACTGTACTACTGTTACTGTACTACTTGTCTACTGTTACTGTACTACTGTTACTGTTCTACTGTTCTACTGTTACTTTTCTACTGTTACTGTTCTACTGTTACTGTACTACTTGTCTACTGTTACTGTACTACTGTTACTGTTCTACTGTTACTGTACTATAGTTACTGTTCTACTGTTACTGTTCTACTGTTACTGTTCTACTGTTACTGTACTACTGTTACTGTTCTACTGTTACTGTACTACCGTTAAAGTACTACTGCTGCATTTCTACTGTTACTGTTCTACTGTTACTGTACTGCTGTTACTGTACTACTGTTACAGTACTACTTGTTCTGTTCTACTGATACTGTTCTACTGTTACTGTACTACTGTTCTACTGTTACTGTACTAATGTTACTGTACTACTGTTACAGTACTACTGTTGCTGTTCTACTGTTACTGTTGTACTTTATTTTCTACTTTTACTGTTTACAGTTACTGTTCTGCTGTTATTGTTCTACTGTTACTGTTCTACAGTAACTGTTCTACTGTTACTGTTCTACTGTTACTGTTCTACTGTTCTGCTTTTCTACTGTTACTGTTCTACTGTTACTGTTCTACTGTTACTGTACTTCTGTTCTACTGTTACTGTACTACTGTTACTGTACTACTGTTAAAGTACTACTGGTGCTGTACTACTGTTACTGTTCTACTGTTACTGTTCTACTGTTGCTGTACTACTGTTACTGTTCTTCTGTTACTGTTCTACTGTTCTTCTGTTACTGTTCTGCTATTAGTGTACTACTGTTACTGTTCTACTGTTGCTGTTCTAGTGTTGCTGTACTACTGTTACTTTTCTACTGTTACTGTACTACTGTTCTATTCTTACTGTTCTACTGTTACTGTTACTGTACTACTGTCACTGTTCTAATGTTACTGTACTACTGTTCTACTGTTACTGTACTACTGTTACTGTTCTTCTGTTACTGTTCTACTGTTGCTGTACTACTGTTACAGTTCTACTGTTACTTTACTGCTGTTCTACTGTTACTGTTCTACTGTTACTGTTCTACTGTTGTTGTATTACTGTAGCTGTACTACTGTTACTGTTCTACTGTTACTGTACTACTTGTCTACTGTTGCTGTACTACTGTTACAGTTCTACTGTTACTGTACTGCTGTTCTACTGTTACTGTTCTACTGTTACTGTTCTACTGTTGCTGTATTACTGTAGCTGTACTACTGTTACTGTTCTACTGTTACTGTACTACTGTTCTACTGTTACTGTACTACTGTTACTGTACTACTGTTACTTTACTACTGTCGCTGTTCTTCTGTTATTGTTCTACTGTTACTGTTCTACTGTTCTACTGTTACTGTACTACTGTTACTGTTCTACTGTTACTGTTCTACTGTTTCTGTACTACTGTTACAGTTCTACTGTTACTGTACTGCTGTTTTACTGTTACTGTTCTACTGTTACTGTTCTACTGTTTCTGTATTACTGTTGCTGTACTACTGTTACTGTTCTACTTTTACTGTACTACTGTTCTATTGTTACTGTTCTACTGTTGCTGTTCTACTGTTACTGTACTACTGTTCTACTGTTACTGTTCTACTGTTACTGTTCTACTGTTACTGTTCTACTGTTACTGTATTACTGTTACTGTTCTACTGTTACTGTTCTACGGTTACTGTACTACTGTTCTACTCTTACTGTACTACTGTTCTACTGTTACTGTATTACTATTACTGTACTACTGTTACTGTTCTACTGTTACTGTTTTACTGTTATTGTGCTACTGTTCTATTGTTACTGTTCTACTGTTGCTGTTCTACTGTTACTGTACTACTGTTCTACTGTTACTGTTCTACTGTTACTGTTCTACTGTTACTGTTCTACTGTTACTGTATTACTGTTACTGTTCTACTGTTACTGTTCTACGGTTACTGTACTACTGTTCTACTCTTACATAACTACTGTTCTACTGTTACTGTACTACTATTACTGTACTTCTGTTACTGTACTACTTTTACTGTTCTACTGTTACTGTACTACTGTTACTGTTCTACTGTTACTGTACTACTGTTCTACTGTTACTGTTCTACTGTTACTGTTCTACTGTTACTGTTCTACTGTTCTGCTTTTCTACTGTTACTGTTCTACTGTTACTGTTCTACTGTTACTGTACTTCTGTTCTACTGTTACTGTACTACTGTTACTGTACTACTGTTACTGTACTACTGTTAAAGTACTACTGCTGCTGTACTACTGTTACTGTTCTACTGTTACTGTTCTACTGTTGCTGTACTACTGTTACTGTTCTTCTGTTACTGTTCTACTGTTCTTATGTTACTGTTCTGCTATTAGTGTACTACTGTTACTGTTCTACTGTTGCTGTTCTAGTGTTGCTGTACTGTTACTTTTCTACTGTTACTGTACTACTGTTCTATTCTTACTGTTCTACTGTTACTTTTCTGCTCTTACTGTTCTACTGTAACTGTTACTGTACTACTGTCACTGTTCTAATGTTACTGTACTACTGTTCTACTGTTACTGTACTACTGTTACTGTTCTTCTGTTACTGTTCTACTGTTGCTGTACTACTGTTACAGTTCTACTGTTACTGTACTGCTGTTCTACTGTTACTGTTCTACTGTTACTGTTCTACTGTTGTTGTATTACTGTAGCTGTACTACTGTTACTGTTCTACTGTTACTGTACTACTTGTCTACTGTTGCTGTACTACTGTTACAGTTCTACTGTTACTGTACTGCTGTTCTACTGTTACTGTTCTACTGTTACTGTTCTACTGTTGCAGTATTACTGTAGCTGTACTACTGTTACTGTTCTACTGTTACTGTACTACTGTTCTACTGTTACTGTACTACTGTTACTGTACTACTGTTACTTTACCACTGTCGCTGTTCTTCTGTTATTGTTCTACTGTTACTGTTCTACTGTTCTACTGTTACTGTACTACTGTTACTGTTCTACTGTTACTGTTCTACTGTTTCTGTACTACTGTTACAGTTCTACTGTTACTGTACTGCTGTTTAACTGTTACTGTTCTACTGTTACTGTTCTACTGTTTCTGTATTACTGTTGCTGTACTACTGTTACTGTTCTACTTTTACTGTACTACTGTTCTATTGTTACTGTTCTACTGTTGCTGTTCTACTGTTACTGTACTGCTGTTCTACTGTTACTGTACTACTGTTCTACTGTTACTGTTTTACTGTTACTGTTCTACTGTTACTGTATTACTATTACTGTACTACTGTTACTGTTCTACTGTTACTGTTTTACTGTTATTGTGCTACTGTTCTACTGTTACTGTACTACTGTTCTACTCTTACATAACTACTGTTCTACTGTTACTGTACTACTATTACTGTACTTCTGTTACTGTACTACTTTTACTGTTCTACTGTTACTGTACTACTGTTACTGTACTACTGTTACTGTTCTACTGTTACTGTACTACTGTTCTACTGTTACTGTTCTACTGTTACTGTTCTACTGTTACTGTTCTACTGTTCTGCTTTTCTACTGTTACTGTTCTACTGTTACTGTTCTACTGTTACTGTACTTCTGTTCTACTGTTACTGTACTACTGTTACTGTACTACTGTTAAAGTACTACTGCTGCTGTACTACTGTTACTGTTCTACTGTTACTGTTCTACTGTTGCTGTACTACTGTTACTGTTCTTCTGTTACTGTTCTACTGTTCTTCTGTTACTGTTCTGCTATTAGTGTACTACTGTTACTGTTCTACTGTTGCTGTTCTAGTGTTGCTGTACTACTGTTACTTTTCTACTGTTACTGTACTACTGTTCTATTCTTACTGTTCTACTGTTACTTTTCTGCTCTTACTGTTCTACTGTAACTGTTACTGTACTACTGTCACTGTTCTAATGTTACTGTACTACTGTTCTACTGTTACTGTACTACTGTTACTGTTCTTCTGTTACTGTTCTACTGTTGCTGTACTACTGTTACAGTTCTACTGTTACTGTACTGCTGTTCTACTGTTACTGTTCTACTGTTACTGTTCTACTGTTGTTGTATTACTGTAGCTGTACTACTGTTACTGTTCTACTGTTACTGTACTACTTGTCTACTGTTGCTGTACTACTGTTACAGTTCTACTGTTACTGTACTGCTGTTCTACTGTTACTGTTCTACTGTTACTGTTCTACTGTTGCTGTATTACTGTAGCTGTACTACTGTTACTGTTCTACTGTTACTGTACTACTGTTCTACTGTTACTGTACTACTGTTACTGTACTACTGTTACTTTACCACTGTCGCTGTTCTTCTGTTATTGTTCTACTGTTACTGTTCTACTGTTCTACTGTTACTGTACTACTGTTACTGTTCTACTGTTACTGTTCTACTGTTTCTGTACTACTGTTACAGTTCTACTGTTACTGTACTGCTGTTTAACTGTTAGTGTTCTACTGTTACTGTTCTACTGTTTCTGTATTACTGTTGCTGTACTACTGTTACTGTTCTACTTTTACTGTACTACTGTTCTATTGTTACTGTTCTACTGTTGCTGTTCTACTGTTACTGTACTACTGTTCTACTGTTACTGTTCTACTGTTACTGTACTACTGTTACTGTATTACTGTTACTGTTCTACTGTTACTGTTCTACTGTTACTGTACTACTGTTCTACTCTTACTGTACTACTGTTCTACTGTTACTGTATTACTATTACTGTACTACTGTTACTGTTCTACTGTTACTGTTTTACTGTTACTGTGCTACTGTTCTACT
Organism: Salmo salar; assembly: GCF_905237065.1. Lineage (NCBI taxonomy): Eukaryota > Metazoa > Chordata > Actinopteri > Salmoniformes > Salmonidae > Salmo > Salmo salar. The sequence goes on from NC_059445.1 coordinate 76,990,662, forward strand.
GTTACTGTACTACTGTTCTACTCTTACATAACTACTGTTCTACTGTTACTGTACTACTATTACTGTACTTCTGTTACTGTTCTACTGTTACTGTTCTACTGTTACTGTACTACTGTTACTGTACTACTGTTACTGTACTGCTGTTCTACTGTTACTGTTCTACAGTTCTACTGTTACTTTTCTACTGTTACTGTTCTACTGTTACTGTTCTACTGTTGCTGTTATACTGTACTACTGTTACTGTTCTACTGTTACTGTACTACTGTTCTACTGTTACTTTTCTACTGTTACTGTTCTACTGTTACTGTACTACTTGTCTACTGTTACTGTACTACTGTTACTGTTCTACTGTTACTGTACTACAGTTACTGTTCTACTGTTACTGTTCTACTGTTACTGTTCTACTCTTCTACTCTTACTGTACTACTGTTACTGTTCTACTGTTACTGTTTTACTGTTACTGTACTTCTGGTCTACTATTACTGTATTACTGTTACTCTTCTACTATTACTGTTCTACTGTTCTACTGTTACTGTACTTCTGTTCTACTGTTACTGTACTACTGTTACTGTACTACCGTTAAAGTACTACTGCTGCATTTCTACTGTTACTGTTCTACTGTTACTGTACTACTGTTACTGTACTACTGTTGCTGTTATACTGTACTACTGTTACTGTACTACTTGTCTACTGTTACTGTACTACTGTTACTGTTCTACTGTTCTACTGTTACTTTTCTACTGTTACTGTTCTACTGTTACTGTACTACTTGTCTACTGTTACTGTACTACTGTTACTGTTCTACTGTTACTGTACTACAGTTACTGTTCTACTGTTACTGTTCTACTGTTACTGTTCTACTGTTACTGTACTACTGTTACTGTTCTACTGTTACTGTACTACCATTAAAGTACTACTGCTGCATTTCTACTGTTACTGTTCTACTGTTACTGTACTGCTGTTACTGTACTACTGTTACAGTACTACTTGTTCTGTTCTACTGATACTGTTCTACTGTTACTGTACTAATGTTACTGTACTACTGTTACAGTACTACTGTTGCTGTTCTACTGTTACTGTTGTACTTTCTTTTCTACTTTTACTGTTTACAGTTACTGTTCTGCTGTTATTGTTCTACTGTTACTGTTCTACAGTAACTGTTCTACTGTTACTGTTCTACTGTTACTGTTCTACTGTTGCTGTACTACTGTTACTGTTCTTCTGTTACTGTTCTACTGTTCTTCTGTTACTGTTCTGCTATTAGTGTACTACTGTTACTGTTCTACTGTTGCTGTTCTAGTGTTGCTGTACTACTGTTACTTTTCTACTGTTACTGTACTACTGTTCTATTCTTACTGTTCTACTGTTACTTTTCTGCTCTTACTGTTCTACTGTAACTGTTACTGTACTACTGTCACTGTTCTAATGTTACTGTACTACTGTTCTACTGTTACTGTACTACTGTTACTGTTCTTCTGTTACTGTTCTACTGTTGCTGTACTACTGTTACAGTTCTACTGTTACTGTACTGCTGTTCTACTGTTACTGTTCTACTGTTACTGTTCTACTGTTGTTGTATTACTGTAGCTGTACTACTGTTACTGTTCTACTGTTACTGTACTACTTGTCTACTGTTGCTGTACTACTGTTACAGTTCTACTGTTACTGTACTGCTGTTCTACTGTTACTGTTCTACTGTTACTGTTCTACTGTTGCTGTATTACTGTAGCTGTACTACTGTTACTGTTCTACTGTTACTGTACTACTGTTCTACTGTTACTGTACTACTGTTACTGTACTACTGTTACTTTACCACTGTCGCTGTTCTTCTGTTATTGTTCTACTGTTACTGTTCTACTGTTCTACTGTTACTGTACTACTGTTACTGTTCTACTGTTACTGTTCTACTGTTTCTGTACTACTGTTACAGTTCTACTGTTACTGTACTGCTGTTTAACTGTTACTGTTCTACTGTTACTGTTCTACTGTTTCTGTATTACTGTTGCTGTACTACTGTTACTGTTCTACTTTTACTGTACTACTGTTCTATTGTTACTGTTCTACTGTTGCTGTTCTACTGTTACTGTACTACTGTTCTACTGTTACTGTTCTACTGTTACTGTACTACTGTTACTGTATTACTGTTACTGTTCTACTGTTACTGTTCTACTGTTACTGTACTACTGTTCTACTCTTACTGTACTACTGTTCTACTGTTACTGTATTACTATTACTGTACTACTGTTACTGTTCTACTGTTACTGTTTTACTGTTACTGTGCTACTGTTCTACTGTTACTGTACTACTGTTCTACTCTAACATAACTACTGTTCTACTGTTTCTGTACTACTGTTACTGTTCTACTGTTACTGTACTACTGTTCTACTGTTACTGTTCTACTGTTACTGTACTACTGTTACTGTACTACTGTTACTGTACTGCTGTTCTACTGTTACTGTACTACTGTTCTACTGTTACTGTTTTACTGTTACTGTTCTACTGTTACTGTTCTACAGTTCTACTGTTACTTTTCTACTGTTACTGTTCTACTGTTACTGTTCTACTGTTACTGTACTACTGTTACTGTTCTACTGTTCTACTGTTACTTTTCTACTGTTACTGTTCTACTGTTACTGTACTACTTGTCTACTGTTACTGTACTACTGTTACTGTTCTACTGTTACTGTACTACAGTTACTGTTCTACTGTTACTGTTCTACTGTTACTGTTCTACTGTTACTGTACTACTTGTCTACTGTTGCTGTACTACTTTTACAGTTCTACTGTTACTCTACTGCTGTTCTACTGTTACTGTTCTACTGTTACTGTTCTACTGTTGCTGTATTACTGTAGCTGTACTACTGTTACTGTTCTACTGTTACTGTACTACTGTTCTACTGTTACTGTACTACTGTTACTTTACTACTGTCGCTGTTCTTCTGTTATTGTTCTACTGTTACTGTTCTACTGTTACTGTACTACTGTTACTGTTCTACTGTTACTGTTCTACTGTTTCTGTACTACTGTTACAGTTCTACTGTTACTGTACTGCTGTTTTACTGTTACTGTTCTACTGTTACTGTTCTACTGTTTCTGTATTACTGTTGCTGTACTACTGTTACTGTTCTACTTTTACTGTACTACTGTTCTATTGTTACTGTTCTACTGTTGCTGTTCTACTGTTACTGTACTACTGTTCTACTGTTACTGTTCTACTGTTACTGTACTACTGTTACTGTATTACTGTTACTGTTCTACTGTTACTGTTCTACTGTTACTGTACTACTGTTCTACTCTTACTGTACTACTGTTACTGTTCTACTGTTACTGTTCTACTGTTTCTGTACTACTGTTACAGTTCTACTGTTACTGTACTGCTGTTTAACTGTTACTGTTCTACTGTTACTGTTCTACTGTTTCTGTATTACTGTTGCTGTACTACTGTTACTGTTCTACTTTTACTGTACTACTGTTCTATTGTTACTGTTCTACTGTTGCTGTTCTACTGTTACTGTACTACTGTTCTACTGTTACTGTTCTACTGTTACTGTACTACTGTTACTGTATTACTGTTACTGTTCTACTGTTACTGTTCTACTGTTACTGTACTACTGTTCTACTCTTACTGTACTACTGTTCTACTGTTACTGTATTACTATTACTGTACTACTGTTACTGTTCTACTGTTACTGTTTTACTGTTACTGTGCTACTGTTCTACTGTTACTGTACTACTGTTCTACTCTTACATAACTACTGTTCTACTGTTACTGTACTACTATTACTGTACTTCTGTTACTGTACTACTGTTACTGTACTACTGTTACTGTACTGCTGTTCTACTGTTACTGTACTACTGTTCTACTGTTACTGTTTTACTGTTACTGTTCTACTGTTACTGTTCTACAGTTCTACTGTTACTTTTCTACTGTTACTGTTCTACTGTTACTGTTCTACTGTTACTGTACTACTGTTACTGTTCTACTGTTCTACTGTTACTTTTCTACTGTTACTGTTCTACTGTTACTGTACTACTTGTCTACTGTTACTGTACTACTGTTACTGTTCTACTGTTACTGTACTACAGTTACTGTTCTACTGTTACTGTTCTACTGTTACTGTTCTACTGTTACTGTACTACTTGTCTACTGTTACTGTACTACTGTTACTGTATTACTGTTACTGTTCTACTGTTACTGTTCTACTGTTACTGTACTACTGTTCTACTCTTACTGTACTACTGTTACTGTTCTACTGTTACTGTTCTACTGTTTCTGTACTACTGTTACAGTTCTACTGTTACTGTACTGCTGTTTTACTGTTACTGTTCTACTGTTACTGTTCTACTGTTACTGTTTTACTGTTACTGTGCTACTGTTCTACTGTTACTGTACTACTGTTCTACTCTAACATAACTACTGTTCTACTGTTACTGTTTTACTGTTACTGTACTACTGTTCTACTGTTACTGTACTACTGTTACTGTTCTACTGTTACTGTACTACTGTTCTACTGTTACTGTTCTACTGTTACTGTACTACTGTTACTGTACTACTGTTACTGTACTGCTGTTCTACTGTTACTGTACTACTGTTACTGTACTACTGTTCTACTGTTACTGTACTACTGTTACTGTTCTACTGTTACTGTTCTACTGTTCTACTGTTACTTTTCTACTGTTACTGTTCTACTGTTACTGTTCTACTGTTGCTGTTCTACTGTACTACTGTTACTGTTCTACTGTTACTGTTCTACTGTTACTGTACTACTGTTCTACTGTTACTGTTCTACTGTTACTGTTCTACTGTTCTACTGTTACTTTTCCACTGTTACTGTTCTACTGTTGCTGTTCTACTGTACTACTGTTACTGTTCTACTGTTACTGTTCTACTGTTACTGTACTACTGTTCTACTGTTACTGTTCTACTGTTACTGTTCTACTGTTCTACTGTTACTTTTCCACTGTTACTGTTCTACTGTTACTGTTCTACTGTTGCTGTTATACTGTACTACTGTTACTGTTCTACTGTTACTGTACTACTTGTCTACTGTTACTGTACTACTGTTACTGTTCTACTGTTACTTTTCTACTGTTACTGTTCTACTGTTACTGTACTACTGTTACTGTTCTGCTGTTACTGTACTACAGTTACTGTTCTACTGTTACTGTTCTACTGTTACTGTTCTACTGTTACTTTTCTACTGTTCTACTTTCTACTGTTACTCTACTACTGTTGCTGTTCTACTGTTACTGTACTACTGTTTCTGTGCTACTGTTACTACTGTTACTGTACTACAGTTACTGCGCTTCTGTCAAATCAAATAAACTTTTATTGGTCACATACACGTGTTTAGCAGATGTTATTGTGAGTGTAGTGATATGCTTGTTACTGTACTACAGTTCATTTAATCTACACAACTTTCATGCTCAATCAGCTCATCTCTCTATGAACCACACTGTCTCCACAATGTAGATACATTTACAGATGTAAGATCTTAATTTCAGCCAGTTCACTACAGCAGGAAAATAATGCTGCAGCAACAGGAAATGTGAATTATTACAGTATGTGGATTATAATTAACAGACATTTTTGTAGGGGTCGATACATTTTTCCTAAGGAAAATTCAAGTCAGAATTTTCGAAGTGGAAATGACAAACTTCAAAAAGCTTTTTTAACCTCGATTACACTTCAATTTCCTGCATTTCAGGAAAGTTCTCCTGCAACAGGGTCATCAAATTAAGATCCTACATATGTAGCTTTAGAATGTAGCTGACAACAAGTACCTTTGAAAACAAATTAGAGTATATTTGGTTGATTTCATTTAAATGATTTGAGAGGAATGTTTCTCAGCCGTGTTTCCTCTCCCTGTCTTCCTCTACATCTGTTCTAGTTGCTGGCATTCCTTCAAGGGCTGTTTACTTACTACCATCATGGGTACGAGCTGGCCAAAGACTTCAACCACTTCAAGACAGACCTCACCATCAGTATTCAGAATGTAAGATGCATGTTAATGCCATACATTACAGGCATGAGGTGCTGATCAGATTTCCTCTTTTTCCAACCCAGAGGCCTTTCAAGGCAATAGCCCTAACCCAACAACTACAGACAGTGGTCAATAGCCCTAACCCAACAACTACAGACAGTGGTCAATAGCCCTAACCCAACAACTACAGACAGTGGTCAATAGCCCTAACCCAACAACTACAGACAGTGGTCAATAGCCCTAACCCAACAACTACAGACAGTGGTCAATAGCCCTAACCCAACAACTACAGACAGTGGTGAATAGCCCTAACCCAACAACTACAGACAGTGGTCAATAGCCCTAACCCAACAACTACAGACAGTGGTCAATAGCCCTAACCCAACAACTACAGACAGTGGTCAATAGCCCAAACCCAACAACTACAGACAGTGGTCAATAGCCCAAACCCAACAACTACAGACAGTGGTCAATAGCCCTAACCCAACAACTACAGACAGTGGTCAATAGCCCTAACCCAACAACTACAGACAGTGGTGAATAGCCCTAACCCAACAACTACAGACAGTGGTCAATAGCCCTAACCCAACAACTACAGACAGTGGTCAATAGCCCTAACCCAACAACTACAGACAGTGGTGAATAGCCCTAACCCAACAACTACAGACAGTGGTCAATAGCCCTAACCCAACAACTACAGACAGTGGTCAATAGCCCTAACCCAACAACTACAGACAGTGGTCAATAGCCCTAACCCAACAACTACAGACAGTGGTGAATAGCCCTAACCCAACAACTACAGACCAGTGGTCAATAGCCCTAACCCAACAACTACAGACAGTAGTCAATAGCCCTAACCCAACAACTACAGACAGTGGTGAATAGCCCTAACCCAACAACTACAGACAGTGGTGAATAGCCCTAACCCAACAACTACAGACAGTGGTCAATAGCCCTAACCCAACAACTACAGACAGTGGTCAATAGCCCTAACCCAACAACTACAGACAGTGGTCAATAGCCCTAACCCAACAACTACAGACAGTGGTCAATAGCCCTAACCCAACAACTACAGACAGTGGTGAATAGCCCTAACCCAACAACTACAGACAGTGGTGAATAGCCCTAACCCAACAACTACAGACAGTAGTCAATAGCCCTAACCCAACAACTACAGACAGTGGTCAATAGCCCTAACCCAACAACTACAGACAGTGGTGAATAGCCCTAACCCAACAACTACAGACAGTGGTCAATAGCCCTAACCCAACAACTACAGACAGTGGTCAATAGCCCTAACCCAACAACTACAGACAGTGGTCAATAGCCCTAACCCAACAACTACAGACAGTGGTGAATAGCCCTAACCCAACAACTACAGACAGTGGTGAATTGCTCAGAATGCAGGATGGTAGGTGGGATGTTTCCATCATTCTGTCTCCTCTCCTGCCCTGTAAGACGCGGAACCGTTTTGAAAGCACCCGGTCTGAGGTGGAGTGTCTGATGAGGAAGATGAAGGAGAACCCCCATGAACACAAGAGCATCAGCCATGGCACCATGGAGGGATATCTGTTTGTACAGGAGAAACGTGAGTGTCCCGTCCTGCTCTCTGTCTCTCACTCCGTTCTCGATCTCACTGTCTCTCACTCTCACACACATACACTTCTTTCTCTCTCTGAAATAAGGTCACATATCATATCATTATTTAGTCATTTATTTGTATCATTTAGAGAAGTAGTACCAGTGTTGTTGTACAAATAGATGTACATTTCCCCATAGAAACAACAAGAGTAATTGTATTCAGGATGAGACTTCAAGAGGTGACAAGGGCACTGAGCATGTGCAGTAATAAATTGGTAACCGAAACCATTTTTTTCATTGCCCGCTCTCTGCTTTTCTCTGCCTCTCTCTCTGCTTTTCTCTCTGCTTCTCTCTCTGCTTTTCTCTCTGCTTCTTTCTCTGCTTCTTTCTCTGCTTCTCTCTGTGCTTCTCTGTGCTTTTCTCTCTTCTTCTCTCTGCTTCTCTCTCTGCTTCTGTCTCTGCTTTTCTCTATGCTGCTTCTCTTTGCTTCTCTCTCTGCTCCTCTCTGCTTCTCTGTCTGCTTCTCTCTCTGCTTCTCTCTCTGCTTCTCTTTGTGCTTCTCTGTGCTTTTCTCTCTGCTTCTCTCCCTGCTTCTCTCTGCTTTTCTCTCTGCTTCTCTCTGCTTCTCTCCCTGCTTCTCTCTGCTTTTCTCTCTGCCTCTCTCTCTGCTTCTCTCTGTCCGTCTCTCTGCTTTCTCTCTGCTTCTCTCTCTGCTTTTCTCTCTGCTTCTCTCTCTGCTTCTCTCTCTGCTTCTCTGTGCTTTTCTCTCTTCTTCTCTCTGCTTCTCTCTCTGCTTCTGTCTCTGCTTTTCTCTATGCTGCTTCTCTCTGCTTTTCTCTCTGCTCTCTCTGCTTCTCTATGCTTCTCTTTGCTTTTCTCTCTGCTTTTCTCTTTGCTTCTCTCTCTGCTCCTCTCTGCTTCTCTGTCTGCTTCTCTCTGCTTCTCTTTGTGCTTCTCTGTGCTTTTCTCTCTGCTTCTCTCTGCTTCTCTCCCTGCTTCTCTCTGCTTTTCTCTCTGCCTCTCTCTCTGCTTCTCTCTGTCCGTCTCTCTGCTTTCTCTCTGCTTCTCTCTGCTTTTCTCTCTGCTTCTCTCCCTGCTTTTCTCTCTGCTTCTCTCTCTGCTTCTCTCTGCTTTTCTCTCTGCTTCTCTCTCTGCTTCTCTCTGCTTTTCTCTCTGCTTCTCTCTGCTTTTCTCTCTGCTTCTCTCTCTGCTTCTCTCTGCTTTTCTCTCTGCTTTTCTCTCTGCTTCTTTCTCTGCTTCTTTCTCTGCTTCTCTCTGCCTCTCTCTGCTTCTCTCTCTGCCTCTCTCTCTGCTTCTCTCTGTCCGTCTCTCTGCTTTCTCTCTGCTTCTCTCTCTGCTTTTCTCTCTGCTTCTCTCTCTGCTTCTCTCTCTGCTTCTCTGTGCTTTTCTCTCTTCTTCTCTCTGCTTCTCTCTCTGCTTCTGTCTCTGCTTTTCTCTATGCTGCTTCTCTCTGCTTTTCTCTCTGCTCTCTCTGCTTCTCTATGCTTCTCTTTGCTTTTCTCTCTGCTTCTCTCTCTGCTTCTCTCTCTGCTTCTCTGTGCTTTTCTCTCTGCTTCTCTCTGCTTCTCTCCCTGCTTCTCTCTGCTTTTCTCTCTGCCTCTCTCTCTGCTTCTCTCTGTCCGTCTCTCTGCTTCTCTCTGTCCGTCTCTCTGCTTTCTCTCTGCTTCTCTCTCTGCTTTTCTCTCTGCTTTCTCTCTGCTTCTCTCTCTGCTTTTCTCTCTGCTTTTCTCTCTGCTTTCTCTCTGCTTCTCTCTCTGCTTCTCTCCCTGCTTCTCTCTGCTTTTCTCTCTGCCTCTCTCTCTGCTTCTCTCTGTCCGTCTCTCTGCTTCTCTCTGTCCGTCTCTCTGCTTTCTCTCTGCTTCTCTCTCTGCTTCTCTCTGCTTCTCCCTCTGCTTTTCTCTCTGCTCTCTCTGCTTCTCTATGCTTCTCTTTGCTTTTCTCTCTGCTTCTCTCTCTGCTTTTCTCTCTGCTTTTCTCTCTGCTTTCTCTCTGCTTCTCTCTCTGCTTCTCTCCCTGCTTCTCTCTGCTTTTCTCTCTGCCTCTCTCTCTGCTTCTCTCTGTCCGTCTCTCTGCTTCTCTCTGTCCGTCTCTCTGCTTTCTCTCTGCTTCTCTCTCTGCTTCTCTCTGCTTCTCTCTCTGCTTTTCTCTCTGCTTTCTCTCTGCTTTCTCTCTGCTTCTCTCTGCTTCTCTCTCTGCTTTTCTCTCTGCTTTTCTCTCTGCTTTCTCTCTGCTTCTCTCTCTGCTTCTCTCTGCTTTTCTCTCTGCCTCTCTCTCTGCTTCTCTCTGTCCGTCTCTCTGCTTCTCTCTCTGTCCGTCTCTCTGCTTTCTCTCTGCTTCTCTCTCTGCTTCTCTCTGCTTCTCTCTCTGCTTCTCTCCCTGCTTCTCTCTGCTTCTCCCTCTGCTTCTCTCTGCTTTTTTCTCTGCTTTTCTCTCTGCTTCTCCCTCTGCTTCTTCTCTGCTTCTCTGTCTGCTTCTCTCGCTTCCCTCTCTCAGGTTCTTTTGTGTCAACCTGGGTCAAGTACTACTGCACCTACCATCGAGAGCCCAAACGAGTCACCATGGTCCTGTTTGACCAGAAGTCTGGAGGCAAAGTGGTGCGTTGTCTGTTTGTTTCTACCCAGAATGCCACTCTGCCATGCCGTGGGACCATGTAGTTGTTGGAGCAGAGAGACAGAGAGCGAGAGAGAGAAGAGCGAGAAGAGAGAGAAAGAAATGTTGGCATCGGTCGCTCGCTTGTTTTTGCCTGTCGGCGATGATGCAGAGCTCTTTCTTGGCATGGGTGGCAGGTCATGGTACCGTGACTCAGGGATGGCAGGGTTGACACACAGAGCTGGCAGCGGGCCAGCCTCTCCTGCAGTGCCACTCTCAGACAGTAGTTAACACAGTGCCCATGCCAAGCCCAACATCTTGACAGGGATAAGTTCTGGTCTACTACACCCAAGTATAGGGGAGACTAGAGCCCCACCTACAGGGGCCAACTCACCCAACACACACACACACACACACACACACACACACACACACACACACACACACACACACACACACACACACACACACACACACACACACACACACACACACACACACACACACACACACACACACACACAGAGAGAGAGAGCTCTCCAGAAACCACAGGGGCTTCTCCAACCCTGATGAACAGAGCCATAGAAACATTAATTAGACACATTCATATTGAAGGACTTCCAGTCACGATTTAAAGCAGAAATCATGTGTGACATCTGTCTCTAGAGGTTTGACTGACTGCAGTTGTTTTGGGGGAAACTGCCGATATGCTGTTTTACACCAGGGAAATTAATAAGTGTCATTTATAAATTGTCCAAGAAATATGCTTCAAACGTTGATTTCTTACATGGTGAAATGAATGACACATTATGTCTGTAAGTGTTCAGATCAGCATGAGATTTCCTTTTTTCATGCTATTTATTGAATATCGTTTATCGGTGGAATTATCGTACGATACCAATATCGGCAAAAGGCCAATATCTTCGGATAATATTGGTGAACCAATATGTCGGTCTCTACTCCTCATCTCACAGTTCCTTTCACACTGATTGAAGTGTACTGTGGAGAAAAGGATGGCAGAGAGAGGGAGATGAAGGGAGAGAAGTGATGGAGGAAGAGGAGAAAGGGCAGGAGAGGGGAAGAGAGGAAGGATCAGAGAGGAGAGGACCTATCATTCGGAACACATCAGAGTTGTGGCTTGATGGTCCCTCTCTCAGGATTACTGCCCTGTGTCTGCTAGGATCCTGTGTACAAACAGAGTAGTGACACTTCAGGTGCTAATGCACTCCCTTTGAAGGAGGAGAGGAGAGGAAAGGAGAGGACAGGGGAGAAGAGGAGAGGGAAGGGGAGGAGAGGGGAGAGGAGAAGAGAGGAAAGGAGAGGAGAGAAGAAAGGAGAAGAGAGAGAGGAGAGGAGAGGAAAAG
>NC_059445.1:77007200-77024700 GCF_905237065.1 Salmo salar
TGGATGTGGTTGGCTTCAACGTTGTGAAGAAGTTCATCTATGCTGTGGAGACCAGAGGTATTGAACTAAGGCTTGGCTGCTTCCAGCCCACACAGTAGTACGCTCTAATCCTACTGTACTGTCAATCTGGTGTCACTGGGCAGTGTGACTCTTACTATAAGATCTTTATATACAGTGCTTTCGGAAAGTATTCAGACCCCTTGACTTTTTCCACATTTTGTTACGTTACAGCCTCATTCTAAAATTGAGACAAATATTGTTTCCCCTTATCAATCTACACACAATATCCCATTCTGACAAAGATAAAACTGTTTTTTAGAAATGTTAGTTAATCTATTCAAAATAAAAAACTGAAATATCACATTTACATAAGTATTCAGACCCTTTGCTCAGTACTTTATTGAAGAACCTTTGGCACCGATTACAGCCTCGAGTCTTCTTGGCTATGATTCTCCTGCTCTGTCAGGTTGGATGGGGAGCGTTGCTGCACAGCTATTTTCAGGTCTCTCCAGAGATGATCGATCGGGTTTAAGTCCGGACTCTGGCTGGGCCACTCAAGGACATTCAGAGACTTGTCCCGAAGCCACCCCTGTGTTGTCTTGGCTGTGTGCTTAGGGTCGCTGTCCTGTTGGAAGATGAACCTTCACCCCATTCTGAGGTCCTGAGCTCTCTGAGCAGGTTTTCATCAAGGATCTCTCTGTACTTTGCTCTGTTCATCCTGACTAGTCTCCCAGTCCCTGCCGCTGAAAAACATCCCAACACCATGATGCTGCCACCACCATGCTTCACCGTAGGGATGGTGCCAGGTTTCCTCCAGACGTGACGCTTGGCATTCAGGCCAAAGAGTTCAATCTTGGTTTCATCAGACCAGAGAATCTTGTTTCTCATGGTCTGAGAGTCCTTTAGGTGTCTTTTGGCAAACTCCAAGTGGGCTGTCATGTGCCTTTTACTGAGGAGGGGCTTCTGTCTGGACACTCTGCCATAAATGTCTGATTGGTGGAGTGCTGCAGAGATGGTTGTCCTTCTGGAAGGTTCTCCCATCTCCACAGAGGAACTCTAGAGCTCTGTCAGAGTGACCATCAGGTTCTTGGTCACCTCCCTGACCAAGGCCCTTCTCCCCCAATTGCTCAGTTTAGCCGGGCGGCCAGCTCTACTAAGAGTCTTGGTGGTTCCAAACTTCTTCCATTTAAGAATGATGGAGGCCGCTGTGTTCTTGGGGACCTTCAATGCTTCAACACAATCCTGTCTGGCCTCTACAGACAATTGTCCTTATGGGGTATTGTGTACAGATTTTCTGTATCTCTGTTCTGTTCCCTCCCACAGGCATCGATGAGCAGGGTCTGTACAGGATTGTTGGGGTGAACTCCAGAGTACAGAAACTACTGGGTCTTGCCATGGGTAAGACAGAGATATCTTGGAGTAGAGAGAGAAAGAGAGAGAGAGAGAGGGAGAGAGTATGAGAGAAAGAGAGCGAGAGAGAGACAGAGAGAAAGCCAGAGAGAGAGCGATAGACAGAGAGAGAACAAAGAGGGAGAGAGTGGGAGAGAAAGAGAGAGAAAGAGAGCGATAGACAGAGAGAGAGCAAGAGACAGAGAGAGAGGGAGAAAGTGCGAGAGAAAGAGAGAGGGAGAGAGAGCAAGAGAGAGAGCGAGAGAAACAGAGAGAGACAGCGATAGACAGAGAGAGAGCAAGAGACAGAGAGAGAGGGAGAGAGTGCGAGAGAAAGAGAGAGGGAGAGAGAGCAAGAGAGAGAGCGAGAGAGACAGAGAGAGACAGAGAATGACAGAGAGAGAGCGATAGACAGAGAGAGAGGAAGAGAGTGCGAGAGAGAGAGAGAGAGGGACAGTATCTGACAGACCAATCAGCCTGCACATGTCCTCTACTGTATGCTTATTGTTATTGTTGAATGTATGGTTATTTGACCCTTGGTTATTGTTGTTACTGTTGTCCCGTTGACCATTTTGATTCTCATTTTTCTTTTCATATTGTAAATATCCAAAATAAGCTTTGGCAATATGTACATTGTTACGTCATGCCAATAAAGCAAATTGAATTGAATTGAATTGAATTGAAAGCGAGAGAGAGACAGAGAGAAAGACAGAGAGAGAGAGAGAGCGATAGACAGAGAGAGAGAGAGAGAGAGAGAGAGAGAGAGAGAGAGAGAGAGAGAGAGAAAGTGACCAGATTGAACAAATCCAAAGAGGTATATATTTGGGGAAAGATTGAAGTGAATGTATTTCATATTTATGCAGTAGTTTTGTTTACACAACCTCCACTCACACACACACCTGTCTTATTCTGATAGCTGAAACTTCTGCCTGTAAGGGGAGATTATACTGTAGCAGAAAACCAACCTCTAGGTTTATGTGACTAGCTATGGGGAATAGCTAGATCATTTATGAAACTACAAAAATAATGCAAAAGGAGTTCATTTACTGTAGATATACTAGCTCTGAGACTGACAGACAGAGACATGGAGGAGGAGATACTGTAGCTCTGAGACTGACAGACAGGACATGGAGGAGGAGATACTGTAGCTCTGAGACTGACAGAGACATGGAGGAGATACTGTAGCTCTGAGACTGACAGACAGAGATATGGAGGAGATACTGTAGCTCTGAGACTGACAGACAGAGACATGGAGGAGGAGATACTGTAGCTCTGAGACTGACAGACAGAGACATGGAGGAGGAGATACTGTAGCTCTGAGACTGACAGACAGAGACATGGAGGAGGAGATACTGTAGCTCTGAGACTGACAGACAGAGACATAGAGGAGGAGATACTGTAGCTCTGAGACTGACAGACAGAGACATGGAGGAGGAGATACTGTAGCTCTGAGACTGACAGACAGAGACATGGAGGAGATACTGTAGCTCTGAGACTGACAGACAGAGACATGGGAGGAGATACTGTAGCTCTGAGACTGACAGACAGAGACATGGAGGAGAGATACTGTAGCTCTGAGACTGACAGACAGAGACATGGAGGAGGAGATACTGTAGCTCTGAGACTGACAGACAGAGACATGGAGGAGGAGATACTGTAGCTCTGAGACTGACAGACAGAGACATGGAGGAGGAGATACTGTAGCTCTGAGACTGACAGACAGAGACATAGAGGAGGAGATACTGTAGCTCTGAGACTGACAGACAGAGACATAGAGGAGGAGATACTGTAGCTCTGAGACTGACAGACAGAGACATAGAGGAGGAGATACTGTAGCTCTGAGACTGACAGACAGACACATAGAGGAGGAGATACTGTAGCTCTGAGACTGACAGACAGACACATAGAGGAGGAGATACTGTAGCTCTGAGACTGACAGACAGAGACATGGAGGAGGAGATACTGTAGCTCTGAGACTGACAGACAGAGACATGGAGGAGATACTGTAGCTCTGAGACTGACAGACAGAGACATGGAGGAGATACTGTAGCTCTGAGACTGACAGACAGAGACATGGAGGAGGAGATACTGTAGCTCTGAGACTGACAGACAGAGACATGGAGGAGGAGATACTGTAGCTCTGAGACTGACAGACAGAGACATGGAGGAGGAGATACTGTAGCTCTGAGACTGACAGACAGAGACATAGAGGAGGAGATACTGTAGCTCTGAGACTGACAGACAGAGACATAGAGGAGGAGATACTGTAGCTCTGAGACTGACAGACAGAGACATAGAGGAGGAGATACTGTAGCTCTGAGACTGACAGACAGACACATAGAGGAGGAGATACTGTAGCTCTGAGACTGACAGACAGACACATAGAGGAGGAGATACTGTAGCTCTGAGACTGACAGACAGAGACATGGAGGAGATACTGTAGCTCTGAGACTGACAGACAGAGACATAGAGGAGGAGATACTGTAGCTCTGAGACTGACAGACAGAGACATGGAGGAGGAGATACTGTAGCTCTGTGACTGACAGACAGAGACATGGAGGAGGAGATACTGTAGCTCTGAGACTGACAGACAGAGACATGGAGGAGATACTGTAGCTCTGAGACTGACAGACAGAGACATAGAGGAGGAGATACTGTAGCACTGAGACTGACAGACAGAGACATGGAGGAGATACTGTAGCTCTGAGACTGACAGACAGAGATATGGAGGAGATACTGTAGCTCTGAGACGGACAGACAGAGACATAGAGGAGGAGATACTGTAGCTCTGAGACTGACAGACAGAGACATAGAGGAGGAGATACTGTAGCTCTGAGACTGACAGACAGAGACATAGAGGAGGAGATACTGTAGCTCTGAGACTGACAGACAGAGACATAGAGGAGGAGATACTGTAGCTCTGAGACTGACAGACAGAGACATGGAGGAGGAGATACTGTAGCTCTGAGACTGACAGACAGAGACATGGAGGAGATACTGTAGCTCTGAGACTGACAGACAGAGACATGGAGGAGGAGATACTGTAGCTCTGAGACTGACAGACAGAGACATGGAGGAGGAGATACTGTAGCTCTGAGACTGACAGACAGAGACATGGAGGAGATACTGTAGCTCTGAGACTGACAGACAGAGTCATGGAGGAGGAGATACTGTAGCTCTGAGACTGACAGACAGAGACATGGAGGAGATACTGTAGCTCTGAGACTGACAGACAGAGACATGGAGGAGGAGATACTGTAGCTCTGAGACTGACAGACAGAGACATGGAGGAGGAGATACTGTAGCTCTGAGACTGACAGACAGAGACATGGAGGAGATACTGTAGCTCTGAGACTGACAGACAGAGACATAGAGGAGGAGATACTGTAGCTCTGAGACTGACAGACAGAGACATGGAGGAGGAGATACTGTAGCTCTGAGACTGACAGACAGAGACATGGAGGAGATACTGTAGCTCTGAGACTGACAGACAGAGACATGGAGGAGGAGATACTGTAGCTCTGAGACTGACAGACAGAGACATAGAGGAGGAGATACTGTAGCTCTGAGACTGACAGACAGAGACATAGAGGAGGAGATACTGTAGCTCTGAGACTGACAGACACACACATAGAGGAGGAGATACTGTAGCTCTGAGACTGACAGACAGACACATAGAGGAGGAGATACTGTAGCTCTGAGACTGACAGACAGAGACATGGAGGAGATACTGTAGCTCTGAGACTGACAGACAGAGACATGGAGGAGATACTGTAGCTCTGAGACTGACAGACAGAGACATGGAGGAGGAGATACTGTAGCTCTGTGACTGACAGACAGAGACATGGAGGAGGAGATACTGTAGCTCTGAGACTGACAGACAGAGACATGGAGGAGATACTGTAGCTCTGAGACTGACACACAGAGACATAGAGGAGGAGATACTGTAGCTCTGAGACTGACAGACAGAGACATAGAGGAGGAGATACTGTAGCTCTGAGACTGACAGACAGAGACATGGAGGAGGAGATACTGTAGCTCTGAGACTGACAGACAGAGACATGGAGGAGATACTGTAGCTCTGAGACTGACAGACAGAGACATAGAGGAGGAGATACTGTAGCTCTGAGACTGACAGACAGAGACATAGAGGAGGAGATACTGTAGCTCTGAGACTGACAGACAGAGACATGGAGGAGGAGATACTGTAGCTCTGAGACTGGCAGACAGAGTCATGGAGGAGGAGATACTGTAGCTCTGAGACTGACAGACAGAGACATGGAGGAGATACTGTAGCTCTGAGACTGACAGACAGAGACATGGAGGAGGAGATACTGTAGCTCTGAGACTGACAGACAGAGACATGGAGGAGATACTGTAGCTCTGAGACTGACAGACAGAGACATGGAGGAGGATACTGTAGCTCTGAGACTGACAGACAGAGACATGGAGGAGATACTGTAGCTCTGAGACTGACAGACAGAGACATGGAGGAGGAGATACTGTAGCTCTGAGACTGACAGACAGAGACATGGAGGAGATACTGTAGCTCTGAGACTGACAGACAGAGACATGGAGGAGGAGATACTGTAGCTCTGAGACTGACAGACAGAGACATGGAGGAGATACTGTAGCTCTGAGACTGACAGACAGAGACATAGAGGAGGAGATACTGTAGCTCTGAGACTGACAGACAGAGACATAGAGGAGGAGATACTGTAGCTCTGAGACTGACAGACAGAGACATGGAGGAGGAGATACTGTAGCTCTGAGACTGACAGACAGAGACATGGAGGAGGAGATACTGTAGCTCTGAGACTGACAGACAGAGACATGGAGGAGATACTGTAGCTCTGAGACTGACAGACAGAGACATGGAGGAGGAGATACTGTAGCTCTGAGACTGACAGACAGAGACATGGAGGAGATACTGTAGCTCTGAGACTGACAGACAGAGACATGGAGGAGGAGATACTGTAGCTCTGAGACTGACAGACAGAGACATGGAGGAGGAGATACTGTAGCTCTGAGACTGACAGACAGAGACATGGGGAGGAGATACTGTAGCTCTGAGACTGACAGACAGAGACATGGAGGAGGAGATACTGTAGCTCTGAGACTGACAGACAGAGACATGGAGGAGATACTGTAGCTCTGAGACTGACAGACAGAGACATGGAGGAGATACTGTAGCTCTGAGACTGACAGACAGAGACATGGAGGAGGAGATACTGTAGCTCTGAGCTGACAGACAGAGACATGGAGGAGGAGATACTGTAGCTCTGAGACTGACAGACAGAGACATGGAGGAGGAGATACTGTAGCTCTGAGACTGACAGACAGAGACATGTAGGAGGAGATACTGTAGCTCTGAGACTGACAGACAGAGACATGGAGGAGATACTGTAGCTCTGAGACTGACAGACAGAGACATAGAGGAGGAGATACTGTAGCTCTGAGACTGACAGACAGAGACATAGAGGAGGAGATACTGTAGCTCTGAGACTGACAGACAGAGACATGGAGGAGGAGATACTGTAGCTCTGAGTGACAGACAGAGACATGGAGGAGGAGATACTGTAGCTCTGAGACTGACAGACAGAGACATAGAGGAGGAGATACTGTAGCTCTGAGACTGACAGACAGAGACATGTAGGAGGAGATACTGTAGCTCTGAGACTGACAGACAGAGACATGGAGGAGATACTGTAGCTCTGAGACTGACAGACAGAGACATGGAGGAGGAGATACTGTAGCTCTGAGACTGACAGACAGAGACATAGAGGAGGAGATACTGTAGCTCTGAGACTGACAGACAGAGACATGGAGGAGGAGATACTGTAGCTCTGAGACTGGCAGACAGAGTCATGGAGGAGGAGATACTGTAGCTCTGAGACTGACAGACAGAGACATGGAGGAGATACTGTAGCTCTGAGACTGACAGACAGAGACATGGAGGAGGAGATACTGTAGCTCTGAGACTGACAGACAGAGACATGGAGGAGATACTGTAGCTCTGAGACTGACAGACAGAGACATGGAGGAGATACTGTAGCTCTGAGACTGACAGACAGAGACATGGAGGAGATACTGTAGCTCTGAGACTGACAGACAGACATGGAGGAGGAGATACTGTAGCTCTGAGACTGACAGACAGAGACATGGAGGAGATACTGTAGCTCTGAGACTGACAGACAGAGACATGGAGGAGGAGATACTGTAGCTCTGAGACTGACAGACAGAGACATGGAGGAGATACTGTAGCTCTGAGACTGACAGACAGAGACATAGAGGAGGAGATACTGTAGCTCTGAGACTGACAGACAGAGACATAGAGGAGGAGATACTGTAGCTCTGAGACTGACAGACAGAGACATGGAGGAGGAGATACTGTAGCTCTGAGACTGACAGACAGAGACATAGAGGAGGAGATACTGTAGCTCTGAGACTGACAGACAGAGACATGGAGGAGGAGATACTGTAGCTCTGAGACTGACAGACAGAGACATGGAGGAGATACTGTAGCTCTGAGACTGACAGACAGAGACATGGAGGAGGAGATACTGTAGCTCTGAGACTGACAGACAGAGACATGGAGGAGGAGATACTGTAGCTCTGAGACTGACAGACAGAGACATGGAGGAGGAGATACTGTAGCTCTGAGACTGACAGACAGAGACATGGAGGAGGAGATACTGTAGCTCTGAGACTGACAGACAGAGACATGGAGGAGGAGATACTGTAGCTCTGAGACTGACAGACAGAGACATGGAGGAGGAGATACTGTAGCTCTGAGACTGACAGACAGAGACATGGAGGAGGAGATACTGTAGCTCTGAGACTGACAGACAGAGACATAGAGGAGGAGATACTGTAGCTCTGAGACTGACAGACAGAGACATGGAGGAGGAGATACTGTAGCTCTGAGACTGACAGACAGAGACATGGAGGAGGAGATACTGTAGCTCTGAGACTGACAGACAGAGACATGGAGGAGATACTGTAGCTCTGAGACTGACAGACAGAGACATGGAGGAGGAGATACTGTAGCTCTGAGACTGACAGACAGAGACATGGAGGAGGAATACTGTAGCTCTGAGACTGACAGACAGAGACATGGAGGAGGAGTACTGTAGCTCTGAGACTGACAGACAGAGACATGGAGGAGATACTGTAGCTCTGAGACTGACAGACAGAGACATGGAGGAGGAGATACTGTAGCTCTGAGACTGACAGACAGAGACATGGAGGAGAGATACTGTAGCTCTGAGACTGACAGACAGAGACATAGAGGAGGAGATACTGTAGCTCTGAGACTGACAGACAGAGACATGGAGGAGGAGATACTGTAGCTCTGAGACTGACAGACAGAGACATGGAGGAGGAGATACTGTAGCTCTGAGACTGACAGACAGAGACATAGAGGAGGAGATACTGTAGCTCTGAGACTGACAGACAGAGACATGGAGGAGGAGATACTGTAGCTCTGAGACTGACAGACAGAGTCATGGAGGAGGAGATACTGTAGCTCTGAGACTGACAGACAGAGACATGGAGGAGATACTGTAGCTCTGAGACTGACAGACAGAGACATGGAGGAGGAGATACTGTAGCTCTGAGACTGACAGACAGAGACATGGAGGAGGAGATACTGTAGCTCTGAGACTGACAGACAGAGACATGGAAGGAGATACTGTAGCTCTGAGACTGACAGACAGAGACATGGAGGAGATACTGTAGCTCTGAGACTGACAGACAGAGACATGGAGGAGGAGATACTGTAGCTCTGAGACTGACAGACAGAGACATGGAGGAGATACTGTAGCTCTGAGACTGACAGACAGAGACATGGAGGAGGAGATACTGTAGCTCTGAGACTGACAGACAGAGACATGGAGGAGATACTGTAGCTCTGAGACTGACAGACAGAGACATGGAGGAGATACTGTAGCTCTGAGACTGACAGACAGAGACATGGAGGAGGAGATACTGTAGCTCTGAGACTGACAGACAGAGACATGGAGGAGGAGATACTGTAGCTCTGAGACTGACAGACAGAGACATGGAGGAGGAGATACTGTAGCTCTGAGACTGACAGACAGAGACATGTAGGAGGAGATACTGTAGCTCTGAGACTGACAGACAGAGACATGAGGAGGAGATACTGTAGCTCTGAGACTGACAGACAGAGACATGGAGGAGAGATACTGTAGCTCTGAGACTGACAGACAGAGTCATGGAGGAGGAGATACTGTAGCTCTGAGACTGACAGACAGAGACATGGAGGAGAATACTGTAGCTCTGAGACTGACAGACAGAGACATGGAGGAGGAGATACTGTAGCTCTGAGACTGACAGACAGAGACATGGAGGAGGAGATACTGTAGCTCTGAGACTGACAGACAGAGACATAGAGGAGGAGATACTGTAGCTCTGAGACTGACAGACAGAGACATAGAGGAGGAGATACTGTAGCTCTGAGACTGACAGACACAGACATGGAGGAGGAGATACTGTAGCTCTGAGACTGACAGACAGAGACATGGAGGAGGAGATACTGTAGCTCTGAGACTGACAGACAGAGACATGGAGGAGATACTGTAGCTCTGAGACTGACAGACAGAGACATGGAGGAGGAGATACTGTAGCTCTGTGACTGACAGACAGAGACATGGAGGAGGAGATACTGTAGCTCTGAGACTGACAGACAGAGACATGGAGGAGAGATACTGTAGCTCTGAGACTGACAGACAGAGACATAGAGGAGGAGATACTGTAGCTCTGAGACTGACAGACAGAGACATGGAGGAGGAGATACTGTAGCTCTGTGACTGACAGACAGAGACATGGAGGAGGAGATACTGTAGCTCTGAGACTGACAGACAGAGACATGGAGGAGAGATACTGTAGCTCTGAGACTGACAGACAGAGACATAGAGGAGGAGATACTGTAGCTCTGAGACTGACAGACAGAGACATAGAGGAGGAGATACTGTAGCTCTGAGACTGACAGACAGAGACATGGAGGAGGAGATACTGTAGCTCTGAGACTGACAGACAGAGTCATGGAGGAGGAGATACTGTAGCTCTGAGACTGACAGACAGAGACATGGAGGAGATACTGTAGCTCTGAGACTGACAGACAGAGACATGGAGGAGGAGATACTGTAGCTCTGTGACTGACAGACAGAGACATGGAGGAGGAGATACTGTAGCTCTGAGACTGACAGACAGAGACATGGAGGAGATACTGTAGCTCTGAGACTGACAGACAGAGACATAGAGGAGGAGATACTGTAGCTCTGAGACTGACAGACAGAGACATAGAGGAGGAGATACTGTAGCTCTGAGACTGACAGACAGAGACATGGAGGAGGAGATACTGTAGCTCTGAGACTGACAGACAGAGACATGGAGGAGGAGATACTGTAGCTCTGAGACTGACAGACAGAGACATGGAGGAGATACTGTAGCTCTGAGACTGACAGACAGAGACATGGAGGAGGAGATACTGTAGCTCTGAGACTGACAGACAGAGACATGGAGGAGATACTGTAGCTCTGAGACTGACAGACAGAGACATGGAGGAGATACTGTAGCTCTGAGACTGACAGACAGAGACATGGAGGAGAATACTGTAGCTCTGAGACTGACAGACAGAGACATGGAGGAGGAGATACTGTAGCTCTGAGACTGACAGACAGAGACATGGAGGAGATACTGTAGCTCTGAGACTGACAGACAGAGACATGGAGGAGGAGATACTGTAGCTCTGAGACTGACAGACAGAGACATGGAGGAGATACTGTAGCTCTGAGACTGACAGACAGAGACATGGAGGAGATACTGTAGCTCTGAGACTGACAGACAGAGACATGGAGGAGGAGATACTGTAGCTCTGAGACTGACAGACAGAGACATGGAGGAGGAGATACTGTAGCTCTGAGACTGACAGACAGAGACATAGAGGAGGAGATACTGTAGCTCTGAGACTGACAGACAGAGACATGTAGGAGGAGATACTGTAGCTCTGAGACTGACAGACAGAGACATGGAGGAGATACTGTAGCTCTGAGACTGACAGACAGAGACATGGAGGAGATACTGTAGCTCTGAGACTGACAGACAGAGTCATGGAGGAGGAGATACTGTAGCTCTGAGACTGACAGACAGAGACATGGAGGAGAATACTGTAGCTCTGAGACTGACAGACAGAGACATGGAGGAGATACTGTAGCTCTGAGACTGACAGACAGAGACATGGAGGAGGAGATACTGTAGCTCTGAGACTGACAGACAGAGACATGGAGGAGGAGATACTGTAGCTCTGAGACTGACAGACAGAGACATGGAGGAGGAGATACTGTAGCTCTGAGACTGACAGACAGAGACATAGAGGAGGAGATACTGTAGCTCTGAGACTGACAGACAGAGACATGGAGGAGGAGATACTGTAGCTCTGAGACTGACAGACAGAGACATGGAGGAGATACTGTAGCTCTGAGACTGACAGACAGAGACATGGAGGAGATACTGTAGCTCTGAGACTGACAGACAGAGTCATGGAGGAGGAGATACTGTAGCTCTGAGACTGACAGACAGAGACATGGAGGAGATACTGTAGCTCTGAGACTGACAGACAGAGACATGGAGGAGATACTGTAGCTCTGAGACTGACAGACAGAGACATGGAGGAGGAGATACTGTAGCTCTGAGACTGACAGACAGAGACATGGAGGAGGAGATACTGTAGCTCTGAGACTGACAGACAGAGACATAGAGGAGGAGATACTGTAGCTCTGAGACTGACAGACAGAGACATAGAGGAGGAGATACTGTAGCTCTGAGACTGACAGACACACACATAGAGGAGGAGATACTGTAGCTCTGAGACTGACAGACAGAGACATGGAGGAGATACTGTAGCTCTGAGACTGACAGACAGAGACATGGAGGAGATACTGTAGCTCTGAGACTGACAGACAGAGACATGGAGGAGGAGATACTGTAGCTCTGTGACTGACAGACAGAGACATGGAGGAGGAGATACTGTAGCTCTGAGACTGACAGACAGAGACATGGAGGAGATACTGTAGCTCTGAGACTGACACACAGAGACATAGAGGAGGAGATACTGTAGCTCTGAGACTGACAGACAGAGACATAGAGGAGGAGATACTGTAGCTCTGAGACTGACAGACAGAGACATGGAGGAGGAGATACTGTAGCTCTGAGACTGACAGACAGAGACATGGAGGAGATACTGTAGCTCTGAGACTGACAGACAGAGACATAGAGGAGGAGATACTGTAGCTCTGAGACTGACAGACAGAGACATAGAGGAGGAGATACTGTAGCTCTGAGACTGACAGACAGAGACATGGAGGAGGAGATACTGTAGCTCTGAGACTGACAGACAGAGTCATGGAGGAGGAGATACTGTAGCTCTGAGACTGACAGACAGAGACATGGAGGAGATACTGTAGCTCTGAGACTGACAGACAGAGACATGGAGGAGGAGATACTGTAGCTCTGAGACTGACAGACAGAGACATGGAGGAGGAGATACTGTAGCTCTGAGACTGACAGACAGAGACATGGAGGAGATACTGTAGCTCTGAGACTGACACACAGAGACATAGAGGAGGAGATACTGTAGCTCTGAGACTGACAGACAGAGACATCGAGGAGGAGATACTGTAGCTCTGAGACTGACAGACAGAGACATGGAGGAGGAGATACTGTAGCTCTGAGACTGACAGACAGAGTCATGGAGGAGGAGATACTGTAGCTCTGAGACTGACAGACAGAGACATGGAGGAGATACTGTAGCTCTGAGACTGACAGACAGAGACATGGAGGAGGAGATACTGTAGCTCTGAGACTGACAGACAGAGACATGGAGGAGATACTGTAGCTCTGAGACTGACAGACAGAGACATGGAGGAGATACTGTAGCTCTGAGACTGACAGACAGAGACATGGAGGAGATACTGTAGCTCTGAGACTGACAGACAGAGACATGGAGGAGGAGATACTGTAGCTCTGAGACTGACAGACAGAGACATGGAGGAGATACTGTAGCTCTGAGACTGACAGACAGAGACATGGAGGAGGAGATACTGTAGCTCTGAGACTGACAGACAGAGACATGGAGGAGATACTGTAGCTCTGAGACTGACAGACAGAGACATGGAGGAGATACTGTAGCTCTGAGACTGACAGACAGAGACATGGAGGAGGAGATACTGTAGCTCTGAGTGACAGACAGAGACATGGAGGAGGAGATACTGTAGCTCTGAGACTGACAGACAGAGACATAGAGGAGGAGATACTGTAGCTCTGAGACTGACAGACAGAGACATGTAGGAGGAGATACTGTAGCTCTGAGACTGACAGACAGAGACATGGAGGAGATACTGTAGCTCTGAGACTGACAGACAGAGACATGGAGGAGATACTGTAGCTCTGAGACTGACAGACAGAG
The DNA here is from genome assembly GCF_905237065.1 of Salmo salar. NCBI lineage: Eukaryota > Metazoa > Chordata > Actinopteri > Salmoniformes > Salmonidae > Salmo > Salmo salar. The sequence goes on from NC_059445.1 coordinate 77,021,077, forward strand.
TCATGGAGGAGGAGATACTGTAGCTCTGAGACTGACAGACAGAGACATGGAGGAGATACTGTAGCTCTGAGACTGACAGACAGAGACATGGAGGAGATACTGTAGCTCTGAGACTGACAGACAGAGACATGGAGGAGGAGATACTGTAGCTCTGAGACTGACAGACAGAGACATGGAGGAGGAGATACTGTAGCTCTGAGACTGACAGACAGAGACATAGAGGAGGAGATACTGTAGCTCTGAGACTGACAGACAGAGACATAGAGGAGGAGATACTGTAGCTCTGAGACTGACAGACACACACATAGAGGAGGAGATACTGTAGCTCTGAGACTGACAGACAGAGACATGGAGGAGATACTGTAGCTCTGAGACTGACAGACAGAGACATGGAGGAGATACTGTAGCTCTGAGACTGACAGACAGAGACATGGAGGAGGAGATACTGTAGCTCTGTGACTGACAGACAGAGACATGGAGGAGGAGATACTGTAGCTCTGAGACTGACAGACAGAGACATGGAGGAGATACTGTAGCTCTGAGACTGACACACAGAGACATAGAGGAGGAGATACTGTAGCTCTGAGACTGACAGACAGAGACATAGAGGAGGAGATACTGTAGCTCTGAGACTGACAGACAGAGACATGGAGGAGATACTGTAGCTCTGAGACTGACAGACAGAGACATAGAGGAGGAGATACTGTAGCTCTGAGACTGACAGACAGAGACATGGAGGAGGAGATACTGTAGCTCTGAGACTGACAGACAGAGTCATGGAGGAGGAGATACTGTAGCTCTGAGACTGACAGACAGAGACATGGAGGAGATACTGTAGCTCTGAGACTGACAGACAGAGACATGGAGGAGGAGATACTGTAGCTCTGTGACTGACAGACAGAGACATGGAGGAGGAGATACTGTAGCTCTGAGACTGACAGACAGAGACATGGAGGAGATACTGTAGCTCTGAGACTGACACACAGAGACATAGAGGAGGAGATACTGTAGCTCTGAGACTGACAGACAGAGACATAGAGGAGGAGATACTGTAGCTCTGAGACTGACAGACAGAGACATGGAGGAGGAGATACTGTAGCTCTGAGACTGACAGACAGAGTCATGGAGGAGGAGATACTGTAGCTCTGAGACTGACAGACAGAGACATGGAGGAGATACTGTAGCTCTGAGACTGACAGACAGAGACATGGAGGAGGAGATACTGTAGCTCTGAGACTGACAGACAGAGACATGGAGGAGATACTGTAGCTCTGAGACTGACAGACAGAGACATGGAGGAGATACTGTAGCTCTGAGACTGACAGACAGAGACATGGAGGAGGAATACTGTAGCTCTGAGACTGACAGACAGAGACATGGAGGAGATACTGTAGCTCTGAGACTGACAGACAGAGACATGGAGGAGATACTGTAGCTCTGAGACTGACAGACAGAGACATGGAGGAGATACTGTAGCTCTGAGACTGACAGACAGAGACATGGAGGAGGAGATACTGTAGCTCTGAGACTGACAGACAGAGACATGGAGGAGGAGATACTGTAGCTCTGAGACTGACAGACAGAGACATAGAGGAGGAGATACTGTAGCTCTGAGACTGACAGACAGAGACATGGAGGAGGAGATACTGTAGCTCTGAGACTGACAGACAGAGACATGGAGGAGATACTGTAGCTCTGAGACTGACAGACAGAGACATGGAGGAGGAGATACTGTAGCTCTGAGACTGACAGACAGAGACATGGAGGAGGAGATACTGTAGCTCTGAGACTGACAGACAGAGACATGGAGGAGGAGATACTGTAGCTCTGAGACTGACAGACAGAGACATAGAGGAGGAGATACTGTAGCTCTGAGACTGAGTAATGATGACATCTATCCTCTCCGTGTGACAGATCCTAAAACCTGTGCTGACGTGGAGCTGGACAGTACAGAATGGGAGATCAAGACCATCACCAGTGCAATCAAGTTCTACCTCAGGTACGGTACTGTGAAGTACTACCTCAGGTACGGTACTGTGAAGTACTACCTCAGGTACGGTACTGTGAAGTACTACCTCAGGTACGGTACTGTGAAGTACTACCTCAGGTACGGTACTGTGAAGTACTACCTCAGGTACGGTACTGTGAAGTACTACCTCAGGTACGGTACTGTGAAGTACTACCTCAGGTACGGTACTGTGAAGTACTACCTCAGGTACGGTACTGTGAAGTACTACCTCAGGTACGGTACTGTGAAGTACTACCTCAGGTACGGTACTGTGAAGTACTACCTCAGGTACGGTACTGTGAAGTACTACCTTAGGTACGGTACTGTGAAGTACTACCTCAGGTACGGTACTGTGAAGTACTACCTCAGGTACGGTACTGTGAAGTACTACCTCAGGTACGGTACTGTGAAGTACTACCTCAGGTACGGTACTGTGAAGTACTACCTCAGGTACGGTACTGTGAAGTACTACCTCAGGTACGGTACTGTGAATCCATTCCCAGGTCCAGTCTTGGAGATGACTGAACACAGTAAAGATACAGCCCTCTGTGGATACTGCAGTGTGGTCAGTATAATAATGCTGCAGAGAGAGAGAGAGAGAGCATGTGGTTGTGTATGGTCACGGCCTGCTGAGTGGAGCTAGAGGCAGAGCAGTGATGTATCTACAGGCAGAGCAGTGATGTATCTACAGCCAGAGCAGTGATGTATCTACAGGCAGAGCAGTGATGTATCTAGAGGCAGAGCAGTGATGTATCTAGAGGCAGAGCAGTGATGTATCTACAGGCAGAGCAGTGATGTATCTAGAGGCAGAGCGGTGATGTATCTACAGGCAGTGCAGTGATGTATCTAGAGGCAGAGCGGTGATGTATCTACAGGCAGAGCAGTGATGTATCTAGAGGCAGAGCAGTGATGTATCTAGAGGCAGAGCAGTGATGTATCTAGAGGCAGAGCAGTGATGTATCTACAGGCAGAGCAGTGATGTATCTAGAGGCAGAGCAGTGATGTATCTAGAGGCAGAGCAGTGATGTATCTAGAGGCAGACCAGTGATGTATCTAGAGGCAGAGCAGTGATGTATCTAGAGGCAGAGCAGTGATGTATCTAGAGGCAGAGCAGTGACGTATCTACAGGCAGAGCAGTGATGTATCTACAAACAGAGCAGTGATGTATCTACAGGCAGAGCAGTGATGTATCTAGAGGCAGAGCAGTGATGTATCTACAGGCAGAGCAGTGATGTATCTACAGGCAGAGCAGTGATGTATCTAGAGGCAGACCAGTGACTAGCTGTGCTCACTCACCTGAATGACCTGGGGCCTGTACATCCAGCCCAGTCAGGCCCCCCATTCACACAACCAGCCAGGGCCCATTGATATCTCTGGGAGTAATTCATCTGCCCCCCACTGTGCCTCCGGCCTAAACACCGCAGGGCTCGCTACAGAGCCATAGGGCTCACCCAGGCTGGGTCTCAGAGCCAGCAAGAGGAGAGAGGAATGGGAGAGAGCCGGGGGAGTGGAGACGGCCAACAACAAAAGGGTAGAGGGGAGACGAGTGGAAAGGGGAGATGGGAAATAGAGAGAGGGAACAGGAAAGGATAAAGGGCCATGGGGGAGAGGAAAGT
>NC_059445.1:77029700-77054700 GCF_905237065.1 Salmo salar
AGAGTGCCGTGTGTGTGTGTGTGTGTGTGTGTGTGTGTGTGTGTGTGTGTGTGTGTGTGTGTGTGTGTGTGTGTGTGTGTGTGTGTGTGTGTGTGTGTGTGTGTGTGTGTGTGTGTGTGTTGACACTGGAAGTGGATTGCGGTGGCGAGGTGACAGAGAGGGTTTGATGTAGTGTGTCCACCGGTGCACTCTCTATCCACTTGCCTTGCGGTGACTGATGGGGCTTTCCATCAGCTGCCTGCTCTGCTCCTTGGGACCTGGCTGACTGGCTGGGACCTGGCTGACTGGCTGGAACCTTGCTGACTGGCTGGGACCTTGTTGGCTGGCTGGCTTGGACCAAACTGACTGGCTGGTACCTGGCTGACTGGCTGGAACCTGGCTGACTGGCAGGGACCTGGCTGGCTGGCTGGCTGGGACCAAACTGACTGGCTGGTACCTGGCTGACTGGCTGGAACCTGGCTGACTGGCTGGTACCTGGCTGACTGGCTGGAACCTGGCTGACTGGGAGGGACCTGGCTGGCTGGCTGGGACCAAACTGACTGGCTGGTACCTGGCTGACTGGCTGGCTGGGACCAAGCTGACTGGGACCTGGCTGACTGGCAGGGACCTGGCTGGCTGGCTGGGACCAAACTGACTAGCTGGGACTAGGCTGACTGGCTGGCTGGGACCAAGCTGACTGGGACCTGGCTGGCTGGCTGGGACCTGGTTGGCTGGCTGGGACCTGGCTGGCTGGCTGGTACCTGGCTGGCTGGCTGGGACTTGGCTGGCTGGCTGAGACCTGGCTGGCTGGCTGGTACCTGGCTGGCTGGGACCAAGCTGGCTGGCTGGTACCTGGCTGGCTGGGACCAAGCTGGCTGGCTGGTACCTGGCTGGCTGGGACCTGGCTGGCTGGTACCTGGCTGGCTGGCTGGGACCTGGCTGGCTGGCTGGGACCAAACTGACTGGCTGGGACCTGGCTGACTGGTACCTGGCTGGCTGGCTGGGACCAAACTGACTGGCTGGGACCAAACTGACTGGCTGGGACCTGGCTGGCTAGCTGGGACTTGGCTGACTGGGACTTTGGTGACTGTTTGGGACCTGGCAGACTGGGACCTGGCTGGCTGGCTGGGACTTGGCTGGCTGGCTGGGACTCGGCTGACTGTTTGGGACCTGGCTGACTGGGACCTGGCTGACTGGGCCATGCTGAATCAGAGCCCAGGAGACAGTAAAAAAGCCAAGGCCAATAGCATAGTGGTAGGCGTGGCTAAAAGGAGTCTCAACATTATATAGTCATTCTGAATTTCGTATGCATGCATCACTACAGACGTTGGTAAATATGAAACTGGTACAACTTCCAATTGAACAATGAGGCATTGCTACATTGTCATGTTTTCTGGTACAGAGAGTGAAATTCAGCAGTTTAGCAAGTGCAAGGTTGTGTTGTCCTGACACAGCACAGTACACAGACCTGTAGACACACAGACCTGCTCTGAGACAGCAGTACACAGACCTGTAGACACACAGACCTGTAGACACACAGACCTGCTCTGAGACAGCACAGTACACAGACCTGTAGACACACAGACTTGCTCTGAGACAGCACAGTACACAGACCTGTAGACACACAGACCTGCTCTGAGACAGCAGTACACAGACCTGTAGACACACAGACCTGTAGACACACAGACCTGCTCTGAGACAGCAGTACACAGACCTGTAGACACACAGACCTGCCCTGAGACAGCAGTACACAGACCTGTAGACACACAGACTTGCTCTGAGACAGCAGTACACAGACCTGAAGACACACAGACCTGCCCTGAGACAGCACAGTACACAGACCTGTAGACACACAGACCTGTAGACACACAGACCTGCTCTGAGACAGCACAGTACACAGACCTGTAGACACACAGACCTGTAGACACACAGACCTGCTCTGAGACAGCAGTACACAGACCTGTAGACACACAGACCTGCTCTGAGACAGCACAGTACACAGACCTGTAGACACACAGACCTGCTCTGAGACAGCACAGTACACAGACCTGTAGACACACAGACCTGTAGACACACAGACCTGCTCTGAGACAGCAGTACACAGACCTGTAGACACACAGACCTGTAGACACACAGACCTGCCCTGAGACAGCACAGTACACAGACCTGTAGACACACAGACCTGTAGACACACAGACCTGCTCTGAGACAGCACAGTACACAGACCTGTAGACACACAGACCTGCTCTGAGACAGCACAGTACACAGACCTGTAGACACACAGACCTGCTCTGAGACAGCACAGTACACAGACCTGTAGACACACAGACCTGTAGACACACAGACCTGCCCTGAGACAGCACAGTACACAGACCTGTAGACACACAGACCTGTAGACACACAGACCTGCCCTGAGACAGCAGTACACAGACCTGTAGACACACAGACCTGCTCTGAGACAGCACAGTACACAGACCTGTAGACACACAGACCTGCTCTGAGACAGCACAGTACACAGACCTGAAGACACACAGACCTGCTCTGAGACAGCACATTACACAGACCTGTAGACACACAGACCTGCTCTGAGACAGCACAGTACACAGACCTGTAGACACACAGACCTGCTCTGAGACAGCACAGTACACAGACCTGTAGACACACAGACCTGCTCTGAGACAGCACATTACACAGACCTGTAGACACACAGACCTGCTCTGAGACAGCACAGTACACAGACCTGTAGACACACAGACCTGCTCTGAGACAGCACAGTACACAGACCTGTATACACACAGACCTGCTCTGAGACAGCACAGTACACAGACCTGTAGACACACAGACCTGCTCTGAGACAGCACAGTACACAGACCTGTAGACACACAGACCTGCTCTGAGACAGCAGTACACAGACCTGTAGACACACAGACCTGCTCTGAGACAGCGGTACACAGACCTGTAGACACACAGACCTGCTCTGAGACAGCACAGTACACAGACCTGTAGACACACAGACCTGCTCTGAGACAGCACAGTACACAGACCTGTAGACACACAGACCTGCTCTGAGACAGCACAGTACACAGACCTGTATACACACAGACCTGCTCTGAGACAGCAGTACACAGACCTGTAGACACACAGACCTGCTCTGAGACAGCACAGTACACAGACCTGTAGACACACAGACCTGCTCTGAGACAGCACAGTACACAGACCTGTAGACACACAGACCTGCTCTGAGACAGCAGTACACAGACCTGTAGACACACAGACCTGCTCTGAGACAGCACAGTACACAGACCTGTAGACACACAGACCTGCTCTGAGACAGCACAGTACACAGACCTGTAGACACACAGACCTGCTCTGAGACAGCACAGTACACAGACCTGTAGACACACAGACCTGCCCTCTGAGACAGCACAGTACACAGACCTGTAGACACACAGACCTGCTCTGAGACAGCACAGTACACAGACCTGTAGACACACAGACCTGTAGACACACAGACCTGCTCTGAGACAGCACAGTACACAGACCTGTAGACACACAGACCTGCTCTGAGACAGCACAGTACACAGACCTGTAGACACACAGACCTGCTCTGAGACAGCACAGTACACAGACCTGTAGACACACAGACCTGTAGACACACAGACCTGCTCTGAGACAGCACAGTACACAGACCTGTAGACACACAGACCTGCTCTGAGACAGCAGTACACAGACCTGTAGACACACAGACCTGCTCTGAGACAGCAGTACACAGACCTGTAGACACACAGACCTGCTCTGAGACAGCAGTACACAGACCTGTAGACACACAGACCTGCTCTGAGACAGCACAGTACACAGACCTGTAGACACACAGACCTGCTCTGAGACAGCACAGTACACAGACCTGTAGACACACAGACCTGCTCTGAGACAGCACAGTACACAGACCTGTAGACACACAGACCTGCTCTGAGACAGCACAGTACACAGACCTGTAGACACACAGATCTGCCCTGAGACAGCACAGTACACAGACCTGTAGACACACAGACCTGCCCTGAGACAGCACAGTACACAGACCTGTAGACACACAGACCTGCTCTGAGACAGCACAGTACACAGACCTGTAGACACACAGACCTGCTCTGAGACAGCACAGTACACAGACCTGTAGACACACAGACCTGCTCTGAGACAGCAGTACACAGACCTGTAGACACACAGACCTGTAGACACACAGACCTGCTCTGAGACAGCACAGTACACAGACCTGTAGACACACAGACCTGCTCTGAGACAGCACAGTACACAGACCTGTAGACACACAGACCTGTAGACACACAGACCTGCTCTGAGACAGCACAGTACACAGACCTGTAGACACACAGACCTGCTCTGAGACAGCACAGTACACAGACCTGTAGACACACAGACCAGTAGACACACAGACCTGCTCTGAGACAGCAGTACACAGACCTGTAGACACACAGACCTGCTCGGAGACAGCACAGTACACAGACCTGTAGACACACAGACCTGCCCTGAGACAGCACAGTACACAGACCTGTAGACACACAGACCTGTAGACACACAGACCTGCCCTGAGACAGCACAGTACACAGACCTGTAGACACACAGACCTGCCCTGAGACAGCAGTACACAGACCTGTAGACACACAGACCTGCTCTGAGACAGCAGTACACAGACCTGTAGACACACAGACCTGCTCTGAGACAGCACAGTACACAGAGACCTGTAGACACACAGACCTGCCCTGAGACAGCACAGTACACAGACCTGTAGACACACAGACCTGTAGACACACAGACCTGTAGACACACAGACCTGCTCTGAGACAGCACAGTACACAGACCTGTAGACACACAGACCTGCTCTGAGACAGCACAGTACACAGACCTGTAGACACACAGACCTGTAGACACACAGACCTGCCCTGAGACAGCACAGTACACAGACCTGTAGACACACAGACCTGCTCTGAGACAGCAGTACACAGACCTGCAGACACACAGACCTGCCCTGAGACAGCACAGTACACAGACCTGTAGACACACAGACCTGTAGACACACAGACCTGCCCTGAGACAGCAGTACACAGACCTGTAGACACACAGACCTGCTCTGAGACAGCACAGTCCACAGACCTGTAGACACACAGACCTGCTCTGAGACAGCACAGTACACAGACCTGTAGACACACAGACCTGTAGACACACAGACCTGCCCTGAGACAGCACAGAACACAGACCTGTAGATCTTGGTTCAAATAGCATTTGTCTTCTTTAAAATATATATGTACTTCGAAAATCATCTACGCTTGATTGAGGTTGTCTGACCGGCACAATGGACCCAATCTAATAGCACCATATGGTACTCCAGGAGGGGAAATGACACTCAAAGTATTTGAAAGGTAACCAACTGTATTGGAACCGAATTGGGCAGCCCTGCCCCTGGCCTGAAGACAGAAGGAGAAGGAGACAGGTAGCCTCATCTCCAGCTGTTGTACAGTGTTGACTGGTATTGTGAGAATAGGACTTCTGTAGAGTTCAGTAGTTAAGGTGCTCTGAGGCAAACCTCTCTCAAGGTAATGGAGTATAATGACGGAAAGTAGGGATAACTGCCGGCTGTATTACTATAGTATATTTGCCTCTCCAGGTAATCAATGCTTTCATAACATATAGTATGATAAGCTCTTGTGGTAAGCTATAAAAACAGCATTATAAACTGAGTGGTTCGAGCCCTGCATGCTGATTGGCTGACAGCCGTGGTATATCAGACCACGGGTATACCACGGGTATGACAAAACATGCATTTTTACTGCTCTAATTACGTTGGTAACCAGTTTATAATGGCAATAAGGCACCTCAGAGGTTTGTGGTATATGGCCAATATACCACGGCTAAGGGCTGTGTCCAGGCACTCCGTTTTGCATTGTGCTTAAGAATAGCCCTTAGCCGTGGTATATTAGCCATATACCACAAACCCCCTCGGTGCCTTATTGCTTAAGTATAGTATATAGTATGTGTGTGCAGTTCCCACATGAAAAAATACTATAGTATACTATGGTATAAATACTATAGTATTCACTGTAGTGTTTTTGCAGTATTTACTGTAGTATATTGTAGCATTTATTGTAGTATACTGTAGTATTTACTGTAGCATTTACTGTAGTATTTACAGTAACTATAGTATAAAAACTGTTGTAAAAGTAAACGGTAGTATATACTATAGTGATGCATGTAGTGTTTTTTGCTGATTGTAGTATACTGTAATATTTACTGTAGTGTTTTTATTCAGACATTACTGTAGTATTTACTATAGACTAGTTGGTTCATTAGGAACAAAAACAGCATGCCCTAAACATGGGGCAAAACAAATGAGGTTGGCTTAGATTGTTGACAACATGTAAGCTATATTTTGTCTCCAATGTTTATTGAAAACATAAATACATTTGCACAATGACTACTTGTTGTCTCTCAAATACATTGTTACATTTGTTGGTTTGCTAGCTAGCGAATTTGAGCCATATTAGCATTGACATGAAATCCGTCAAAACCGCTCAAATCAAGATGGTATCAATAAGATGAAGCTAGCTGAAACAAGCCCCTTACGATTCCCCACATGGCAGTGTGTTGTCATTCATGCTAGTAGTCTGGCCATCCAGAACCACAACACCAGGCTGATTCTGCTGCATGGAAGCGCGCACATCGTTTTAGTGAATTTATAGTGTTTTTGTTTTATTGTCTTTGGCATAGAACTGGAGGCTTTCTCCTTGAGGAAACCTACTGGAGAAATACTAAAAGAGCAGGTTTTTAAAAGGTTTTCCATAACCTGTCGGTAGGTAGGTCTGAACAGAGAGTTCAGAGCTTCTGCTCTTTTCTATAACCTGTAGAGAACATAATATATGGTGTATACTTAGCATGTAGGTTTCTCACTTATGGGTGCCATAAATTGGGATACGGGGGGAGGGGAATGGACAGGGTATATGCAAAATAAATACTGTAGTATTTAATAGAGTTTAAAAAAAACTGTAGTGGTTTTGCGGACTGTGGTATTTTTGCAGACATTACTGCAGTATTTACTACAGTTTCTTTTCCGGATAATACTATAGTATTTACTATTCTATTCTACACTATACCACAACATTATACAGTAAGTACTACACATAATCGAGGGATACTACTGTACACTGTGGTGTAGTGTAGTATTCTACAGTAAACTGTAGTATTTCTTCATGTGGGTTGAAAGGAGATTGAACCAAGGGCAGGTATTACATTATTATTTTCACCAGTCTTCTGGTAAATGCAACACTGTTGTTGTGATAATGGCAATAGCTGGAAATCCTTATTAGGGATTCTGAGGAAATGGATGTTTTGGGTAGTATGATGTCTAGAAACACATCTGAGTGTTCTACATGACGTTGTTACTGTTATTTAGACAGTGTCCTTACCTCACCTTACCATCTCTCTCTCTCTCTCTCTATCTCTTCTCTCTCTTTTTTTCTATTCTCTCTCTCTCATCTCTCTCTCTCTCTCTCTCTATCTCTTCTCTCTCTTTTTTTCTATTCTCTCTCTCCTCTCTCCTCTCTTCTCTATATTTTTTCTCTCGCTTCGCTTTCTTCTCTTGTCTCTCTTCTTTCTCTTTTCTCTTCTCTCTCTCTCTCTCTCCCTCTCTCTCTTCTCTCTCTAGAACGTGACAATCAGGAGGCGAGGATCACAGAGATCCATAGCATCGTCCACTGGCTCCCAGAGAAGAACCGGCAGATGCTGGATTTGCTTACGAAACACTTGGCAAAGTAGGTTTGGTTTAGGCCCACTCCCCTGGGGTCTCCCATGTACTGTTTTACAAATCCTCCTGACTGTACCGCGCTGACGGCCATGACCACAACTGACTCCCAAATGCACCCTATTCCTTATATAGTGCACTATTTAGGGAATAGGGGGTCCATTTTGGATGCAGACAAATCTCCCACCCATGCCGAAAGCCACTACCACATCCACCCAGGCCCGTAAGAGGATTGGCTTAGTAATGAACTCAGGACTGTAGTGTTGACACCAGTAATGGCTCCTAGCTTTCCCCTGTGTTCCTCCTACACTACCACTGAAAAACACGTCATTAGTTTGGTGACCAGACTCATCCTGTTCTTCTGGGTATTGTTGTGCAATGGAGGCGGTGCAGTTTGCCATCTGTCTTTCTCAGTACTACAGTGAGGGAAAAACGTATTTGATCCCCTGCTGATTTTGTACGTTTGCCCACTGACAAAGAAATGATCAGTCTATAATTTTAATGGTAGGTTTATTTGAAAAGTGAGAGACAGAATAACAGCAAAATAATCCAGAAAAACGCATGTCAATAATTTTATAAATTGATTTGCATTTTAATGAGGGAAATAAGTATTTGACCCCCTCTCAATCAGAAAGATTTCTGGCTCCCAGGTGTCTTTTATACAGGTAACGAGCTGAGATTAGGAGCACACTCTTGAAGGGAGTGCTCCTAATCTCAGTTTGTTACCTGTATAAAAGACACCTGTCCACAGAAGCAATCAATCAATCAGATTCCAAACTCTCCACCATGGCCAAGACCAAAGAGCTCTCCAAGGATGTCAGGGACAAGATTGTACACCTACACAAGGCTGGAATGGGCTACAAGACCATCGCCAAGCAGCTTGGTGAGAAGGTGACAACAGTTGGTGCGATTATTCGCAAATGGAAGAAACACAAAAGAACTGTCAATATCCCTCTGCCTGGGGCTCCATGCAAGATCTCACCTCGTGGAGTTGCAATGATCATGAGAACGGTGAGGAATCAGCCCAGAACTACACGGGAAGATCTTGTCAATGATCTCAAGGCAGCTGGGACTATAGTCACCAAGAAAACAATTGGTAACACACTACGACGTGAAGGAATGAAATCCTGCAGCAAGAAAGCAAGAAAGCACATATACATGCCCATCTGAAGTTTGCCAATGAACATCTGAATGATTCAGAGGACAACTGGGTGAAAGTGTTGTGGTCAGATGAGACCAAAATGGAGCACTTTGGCATCAACTCAACTCGCCGTGTTCGGAGGAGGAGGAATGCTGCCTAAGAACCCAAGAACACCATCCCCACCGTCAAACATGGAGGTGGAAACATTATGCTTTGGGGGTGTTTTTCTGCTAAGGGGACAGGACAACTTCACCGCATCAAAGGGACGATGGACGGGACCATGTACCATCAAATCTTGGGTGAGAACCTCCTTCCCTCAGCCAGGGCATTGAAAATGGGTTGTTGATGGGTATTCCAGTTCAAATAAACCTACAATTCAAATTATAGACTGATCATTTCTTTGTCAGTGGGCAAACGTACAAAATCAGCAGGGGATCAAATACTTTTTTCCCTCACTGTATGTCAAAGTGACGATTGGTTACTATCAGAGGCAGACAGCAAAGTTAAAACTCTTACCCTATTTATTGTTGTCCAGCATGCTGAGAGAGGATTATTGGTAATCCTAAACCGGTCGTCATGGTTTAGATTTAACTTAATGACAGTGTTTTTCGAATTTCTATGGTGACATCACCATACGGTAAATTGGTTAATAGACCAATAACAAAGAGAGTACCAAACCCCTCTGCCAGTTTTTCCCTCCCCACTCAGACAACTGCCAGACACTACTAGCAGAATTCTTGCTTGAGAAATAGTTTTTTGCTTTAAAGCTATTTATGCCCATTTTAATGGAAATCTATTACAGTAAGGTACTTAATTGTTACACATAAATTCTATGATATTGATATAAAAACTGCTGCATTGGGCCTTTAAGTGCCAAATAAAGTAACATGGTTGACGATTTCTTCTTAAATCACCCATTTTCAAGCCTGTCTATCTATTGGGTAACAGGGTTGATGTATTAATTCTAGCCTGTCTGTCTATTGGGTAACAGGGTTGATGTATTATGCTCGACCTGCTCAGTTTTCCATCACAAAACACCAGAAAATGACAAACTGCTTTTACTCTATGATTTGACTATTAGATGTTTAATGTTAGATGTTTAATGTTAGATGTTTAAATTAGATGACTATTAGATGTTTAATGTTAGATGTTTAAATTAGATGACTATTAGATGTTTAATGTTAGATGTTTAATGTTAGATGTTTAAATTAGATGACTATTAGATGTTTAATGGTAGATGTTTAATGTTAGATGTTTAAATTAGATGACTATTAGATGTTTAATGGTAGATGTTTAAATTAGATGACTATTAGATGTTTAATGTTAGATGTTTAAATTAGATGACTATTAGATGTTTAATGTTAGATGTTTAATGTTAGATGTTTAAATTAGATGACTATTAGATGTTTAATGTTAGATGTTTAAATTAGATGACTATTAGATGTTTAATGTTAGATGTTTAAATTAGATGACTGTTAGATGTTTAATGTTAGATGTTTAATGTTAGATGTTTAAATTAGATGACTGTTAGATGTTTAATGTTAGATGTTTAATGTTAGATGTTTAAATTAGATGACTGTTCGATGTTTAATGTTAGATGTTTAATGTTAGATGTTTAAAGTTCCACCATATTAAAATAAGATTTCAGTTCAGGTAACAGGGTTGACCTTAAAATGAGGGACAGACCTAAATGAATCACTAACCGCATGAAATAAATAATGATCTTCAGAAATGACTGTCGAAGCAACAAAATAACTAAGGCTGAATTAAGTGGGTTAAAATCTTCCTAGAAGTGACACGGGGTGCACGGAGGGACATGTGAAAATGCAGAATTTTGGCACTTTAGCAAGCCTTTATTCATATTCATAAAAAATCTGATTTATTGAATTTTCCTTGTGGCCTATATTAAAGGGCGCTTCATTTAATATAACAGCCTTTTAAAATTCAATATTGGTGCACAATCTCTATTTAAAAAATCAAAGGTACACAAAAGGCAGTCATTTCATGGAACGACCCAGCAGTGTTTGTCACTCAGAAAGTAGCAACACCATGCAACACTAACACTGGACAGGGCCAAAGAGAATTGTATTTTTCATTTATGGAGTTTAGCTGATATCAGCAGTGCAAAACTCCCATTTGTGATTTAATTTGATTGGGAAAAATGTGTGCCCTCAATATGAATACCAGCCGGCTGGCATTAGTGAGATGTGTCGCAATTAATCAATGAATTATACTGCATCCCAAATGGAACCCTATTCTTTTATAGCATACTAGCAGGACACATCTTTAAAGTGCGGCAGGTAGCCTAGCGGTTAAGAACATTGGACCAATAACAGAAAGGTTGCTGGTTTGAATCCCCGAGCTGACTAGGTGAAAAATTGGGTGATGTACCCTTGAGCAAGGCATTTAACTCTAACTGCTCATGTAAGTCACTCTGGATAAGAGTGGCTGCTAAAATACTCAAATGTAAATGTAAAGTCTCTCACACATCTTTCCTTGCTCCCCTTACCTCATGACCTCCCCAGTGTGGCCAGTCACCACCAGCAGAACCTGATGACTGTGGCCAACCTGGGGGTGGTGTTCGGCCCCACTCTGCTGAGGCCTCAGGAAGAGACTGTGGCCGCCATCATGGACATCAAGTTCCAGAACATCGTGGTGGAGATCCTGATCGAGAACCACGAGAGGGTGAGTCAGTCAGTGAGGGGTTTCTGAGAGAGAAGTTCTGTTCAACACAATCCAACACCTTATCTTATCTCTCTTACCTGGATGACAGGGTTAGTCTCCAAGTCCCACATTGGCCCCTGGCCGATAATGGGGCCGTTGGAGGGGGGGAAGGAGGGAGAGATAAGTGTTAACTGTAATCTGGTTAGCCAGGGTAGAGGAGTATTTATCACTGTGTCTGTGAAAACTAATGATCCACGTTTACTTGAGCAGCAATTGATTCTGAGATTCATCTGCCCCAGACTTTTGATTTAATTATCTGAATGGAATGAGAGAAATGTTGTCAGAGGAATGGAGGCTGCCAGACACAGTGTTGGGAAGCTAAGCATCCTTGTCACAATGCTGATAACATTTCTGAATAACTGAAGCATTATGAGAGTGGCATGGTATTAAGTATTTGGACATCTCCTCCCTTACTGAAGAGCTCAGTGACTTTCAACTTGGCACCGTCATACACTACATCCCCAAAAGTATATGGACATCGACTCGTCGAACATCTCATTCCAAAATCATGGACTTCCTATGACAGTGCCACGTTGAAAGTCACTGAGCTCTTCAGTAAGGCCATTCTACTGCCAATGTTTGTCTATGGAGATTGCATGGCTGTGTGCTCGATTGTATACACCTGTTAGCAATGGGTGTGGCTGAAATAGCCGAATCCACTCATTTGAAAGGGGTGTCCACATACTTCTGTATATATAGTGTAGGATGCCACCTTTCCAAGTCAGTTAGTCAAATTTCTGCCCTGCTAGCAGCTTCCCCGGTCAACTGTAAGTGATGTTATTGTGAAGTGGAAAAGTCTAGGAGCAACAACGGCTCAGCCGCGAAGTGGTAGGGCCACACAAGCTCACAGAACGGGACCACCGAGTGCTGATGCGCGTGGCGCGCATAAATTGTCTCTCCCTGGTTGCAACACTCACTACCGAGTTCCAAACTGCCTCTGGAAGCAACGTCAGCACAAGAACTGTTTGCCGGGAGCTTCATGAAATGTGTTTCCATGGCCAAGCAGCCACACACAAGCCTAAGATCACCATGCGCAATGCCAAGCTTTGGCTGGAGTGGTGTAAAGCTCGCCGCCATTGGACACCGGAGCAGTGGAAACATGTTCTCTAGAGTGATGAATCATGCTTCACCATCTGGCAGTTCGACGGACGAATCTGGGTTTGGATGAGCCAGGAGAATGATACCTGCCCGAATGCATAGTGCCAACTGTAAAGTTTGGTGGAGGAGGAGGAATAATGGTCTGGGGCTGTTTTTCATGGTTCGGGCTAGGCCCCTTAGGTCCAGTGAAGGGAAATCTTAACACTACGGCATACAATGACATTCTAGATGAATCTGTGCTTCCAATTTTGTGGCAGTTTGGGGAAGGCCTTTTCTTGTTTCAGCATGACATGCCCCGTGCACAAAGCGAGGCCCATACAGAAATGATTTGTCGAGATCGGTGTGAAAGAACTTTCCTGGCCTGCACAGAGCCATGACCTCAACCCAATCGAACGCGTTTGGGATGAGTTGGAACGCCGACTGCGAGCCAGGCCTAATCGCCCAACATCAGTGCCCAACCTCACTAATGCTCTTGTGGCTGAAGGGAAGTCCCTGCAACAATGTTCCAACATCTAGTGGAAAGCCTTCCCAGAAGAGTGGAGGCTGTTATGGCAGCAAAGGGGGGACCAACTCCATATTAATGGCCATAATTTCTGATTGAGATGTTCGACAAGCAGGTGTCCACATACTTTAGGTCATGTAGTGTATCTGTAAATTGTAATACCATTTCCTCTCTTCTCACAAAGGCCCTACAATTTCATTGTCAAACTAAATGTATAGTTGTGTGAGTAAGTTCATTTAGCCATGGGTGTGTACCTGTAGTCAGTGTACAGAATGGGAAGGTTGATTGTGCCAGTGCTGTTTGTGCAGATATTCAAGGACATGCCAGTTCCGGGAGGTGGCCCGGTTAACCTACAGCTCAACCTGCAGCCGCGGAGGAGGAGCACGGAGAGCAAGGCCCCGTCCTGCAGCGAGAGACCCCTCACCCTCTTCCACACACCCACACACTCCCAGAAAGGTGGGCACAACAGTCTCTCTTCATCCCACACACCCTTCCTAAATGTTCAGTGTCAGTCAGGACAGGAGACATCCAAATTGCCTGAGATTTGTTCATCCTTCTTAATTTAAATGACTTTCTTCTCCTTTTCAAATGTAAAAAACAATCTATTGAGAGCATTTGCGTTAGCGGCTGACACATTGATCACCAATTTGAAATATCCTCCTCACCGACTCAAGTGGTTAGTGTAACATATACATCTTCTTCCTGCTGTTATGTAGTGGAGGAGAGGAACAGTGTGGTGGTGAACTCAGCTCCAGAGCTCCAGCAGCCCCAGCCAGCCCAGGCCAAGGCCCCCCACAACAACCCTTCAGCCACCCCCTCCTCCTCCTCAGCAGCGGTCAACCATAACAGCAGCGGCAGCCACGGCCACAGCTGGACCCCACGCAACAGCCTGACCAGCACTGACGGGGACCAGGACAGGGGTCTGACTGCCAGGCAGAACTCACAGAGCCGCCCAAACTCACTGTGAGTACACGTACATAAGCAAGCCTGCAAACGCGTTTGCACGCACACACACTCTCTTTCTTCACTGTACTCTCTGTCTCTTTCTTCACCCTCCTCTCTGTCTCTTTCTTCACCCTCCTCTCTGTCTCTTTCTTCACCCTCCTCTCTGTCTCTTTCTTCACCCTCCTCTCTGTCTCTTTCTTCACCCTCCTCTCTGTCTCTTTCTTCACCCTCCTCTCTGTCTCTTTCTTCACCCTCCTCTCTGTCTCTTTCTTCACCCTCCTCTCTGTCTCTTTCTTCACCCTCCTCTCTGTCTCTTTCTTCACCCCTCCTCTCTGTCTCTTTCTTCACCCTCCTCTCTGTCTCTTTCTTCACCCTCCTCTCTGTCTCTTTCTTCACCCTCCTCTCTGTCTCTTTCTTCACCCTCCTCTCTGTCTCTTTCTTCACCCTCCTCTCTGTCTCTTTCTTTACCCTCCTCTCTGTCTCTTTCTTCACCCTCCTCTCTGTCTCTTTCTTCACCCTCCTCTCTGTCTCTTTCTTCACCCTCCTCTCTGTCTCTTTCTTCACCCTCCTCTCTGTCTCTTTCTTTACCCTCCTCTCTGTCTCTTTCTTTACCCTCCTCTCTGTCTCTTTCTTTACCCTCCTCTCTGTCTCTTTCTTCACCCTCCTCTCTGTCTCTTTCTTCACCCTCCTCTCTGTCTCTTTCTTCACCCTCCTCTCTGTCTCTTTCTTCACCCTCCTCTCTGTCTCTTTCTTCACCCTCCTCTCTGTCTCTTTCTTCACCCTGCTCTCTGTCTCTTTCTTCACCCTCCTCTCTGTCTCTTTCTTCACCCTCCTCTCTGTCTCTTTCTTCACCCTCCTCTCTGTCTCTTTCTTCACCCTCCTCTCTGTCTCTTTCTTCACCCTCCTCTCTGTCTCTTTCTTCACCCTCCTCTCTGTCTCTTTCTTCACCCTCCTCTCTGTCTCTTTCTTCACCCTCCTCTCTGTCTCTTTCTTCACCCTCCTCTCTGTCTCTTTCTTCACCCTCCTCTCTGTCTCTTTCTTTACCCTCCTCTCTGTGTCTTTCTTCACCCTCCTCTCTGTGTCTTTCTTCACCCTCCTCTCTGTCTCTTTCTTCACCCTCCTCTCTGTCTCTTTCTTCACCCTCCTCTCTGTCTCTTTCTTCACCCTCCTCTCTGTCTATTTCTTCACCCTCCTCTCTGTCTATTTCTTCACCCTCCTCTCTGTCTTTCTTTACCCTCCTCTCTGTCTCTTTCTTCACCCTCCTCTCTGTCTCTTTCTTTACCCTCCTCTCTGTCTCTTTCTTTACCCTCCTCTCTGTCTCTTTCTTTACCCTCCTCTCTGTCTCTTTCTTCACCCTCCTCTCTGTCTCTTTCTTCACCCTCCTCTCTGTCTCTTTCTTCACCCTCCTCTCTGTCTCTTTCTTCACCCTCCTCTCTGTCTCTTTCTTCACCCTCCTCTCTGTCTCTTTCTTCACCCTCCTCTCTGTCTCTTTCTTCACCCTCCTCTCTGTCTCTTTCTTCACCCTCCTCTCTGTCTATTTCTCTGCGTTGACATAATACTCCCCCGAGTGCTGATAGAAGACATCTTTGATGGAATATGATCTTACCTTGTGAAATCTCTTGAGGGTTGACAAAAGTAATTTAACTCACTGGGAGAAGCGAGATGTGTTCTTTAAGGCTGCCTCTCCAAAACCACAGAAGATTGGCTATACTCAATTCTGTCTCTCTCATACTTGTTCTTTCGCGCTTGCTCTCCCACTGATTATGTCTCATCTTCAGAGCTCTGTTCTCATGTGTTTTCTTGCCCTTAAGGTCATGTTTGGAGGTGTTGGCACTGAGGAGAATGGGTCCATTTGCAGTGTGATCCTCTCTCTCCCTCCTCTCTCTCCCTCTTTCTCTCTATCACTCTCCCACTCTCTCTCTGTCTCTCTATCTCTTTCTCCCTCTCTCTCCCTCCCTCCTCTCTCTCTGTCTCTTCCTCCCTCTCCTGTTCTCCCTGCACTTCTCTCTCTCTGTCACTGTCTCTGTCTCTGTCTCTGTCTTTCGCTCCCTCCCTCTCTCTTTCTCCCCGTCCCCTCTCTCTCTCCCTCCCTCTCTCTTTCTCCCTCTTCCCCCCTCTCTCTCTGTCCCTCCCTCCCTCGCTCTCTATCCCTTTCACTCTCTCTTCCCCCCCCCCTCTCTCCCCCCTTAATCCCCCTCTCTCTCTCAGAACAGGAAGTGGACACAGCAGATTGAATAACAAATTGATTTTGAGCCACAAGCTGATGGCCTTTTGGAACACACTTAATTCCCTCCAATATAAAATGTAGGACAAGAGATGGAGAGAGAGACAGCGTGTTGTCAGTATGTTTCTCCACTGACACTAGCAGCAATCCTGAACAGGGGTCTGATAATGGGTCAAAATGGATCGTAGTTTTAACGACAACATGGCGCATTCACAACATGGCTCATTCACAACATGGCTCATTCACAAAATAGTGCATCAGAGATATTAGAGAACGGAGGAGATAGGAATCCCATTGGGCAATGAATGGAGAAATGTATAACGCCCCCCCACCCAGCAGACTGTTGGCCAATCACATTCACATTGTCATGCCGTGTCACGCAGTTGCTAAGCTCATCGTCACGCAACCCCTTCTCAAAGTCAGGGTATGAGTCGAGAAACCTGCCTATTTTCCTCAAAAGTATGTAATGTCACAATTCCAAAGCTATACGATATTACAGAAAACAAGTTAATAATCTCACATCTCAGAAAATATTTGTAATGTTGTTCTCCTGTAATGTTCACGTTCATGCGGATGTTGGGTTTTTGAGCTTGCGCACAATTGACTCGCATTCACTCCTTGAAGGAGAGCTTTCCTTGTCCCAGAATGAACTGTACGGCCCATTGACGACGCATGGGCAATATACACAATGGGCGTTAATACAATTCCAATGGAGTTTCCCATCTCCTCAAAACAATCTGTGGGTGCATTCACAAAATGGTTTATTTGAGGATTCCATTGATCATGTGGTGAGTTTGAATCCAAAGTGTCACTTAGTTTTAGTCAATTTAAATGAAGGAAATTACGTTGTGAGCAAAATAATTAATTATATCACTTTAGTAAATCATTTTAAAAGGGTTAATAACCAAACATTTCTCATTGGTGTTACTACTCCTACTGGTGTCATAATGTTATCAAAATGGCATATTCATTGTTTTTGAATGGGAAAATGGACCCAAATACATTTAAATAAATACAAATCTAGAAAAATAAGTACTCCAAAATGCCATGCCCAAATGCCACCGCAAACGACCCTTTTAGGAGTTTTCTTTGAATCAAACCTTCACAAGCAATTTGATGGTTTGACAACAACCAGTTATTTAGCTTTTAAAAAATGGTTAAAAGCAAGATTTCTTCTCAGAAAGCAAATACAGTGGTTTGGTAAGCCAAGAGTTCATCCACTCAGTACTGACATGCAGTGAAAGGCCATAAAACAGCTGACTAAGTCATCAATGGGCTTGTCATGGACCAACTATGTTTTATTAGTTGAAGGTCAGATTTTAACAGTGTTGCGGCTTTTTTACAGCAGAAAACTGACTCATGTTACAAGTGTTTATTTAACTCCCCGTGCTGATTATCTGAAAGGTGTTTGGGAGCGAGGGAGAGCAGAACTCTCAGGGGGAAGCAGGGGAGACATTCTGGCTCTCACATAACAACTGGAACCTTGTTCAACTGGTTTAATGCTAGCCTGTACAGAGACTTGGTTTCATTCAATGCTAGCCTGTACAGAGACTTGGTTTCATTCAATGCTAGCCTGTACAGAGACTTGGTTTCATTCAATGCTAGCCTGTACAGAGACTTGGTTTCATTCAATGCTAGCCTGTACAGAGACTTGGTTTCATTCAATGCTAGCCTGTACAGAGACTTGGTTTCATTCAATGCTAGCCTGTACAGAGACTTGGTTTCATTCAATGCTAGCCTGTACAGAGACTTGGTTTCATTCAATGCTAGCCTGTACAGAGACTTGGTTTCATTCAATGCTAGCCTGTACAGAGACTTGGTTTCATTCAATGCTAGCCTGTACAGAGACTTGGTTTCATTCAATGCTAGCCTGTACAGAGACTTGGTTTCATTCAATGCTAGCCTGTACAGAGACTTGGTTTCATTCAATGCTAGCCTGTACAGAGACTTGGTTTCATTCAATGCTAGCCTGTACAGAGACTTGGTTTCATTCAATGCTAGCCTGTACAGAGACTTGGTTTCATTCAATGCTAGCCTGTACAGAGACTTGGTTTCATTCATTGCTAGCCTGTACAGAGACTTGGTTTCATTCAATGCTAGCCTGTACAGAGACTTGGTTTCATTCAATGCTAGCCTGTACAGAGACTTGGTTTCATTCAATGCTAGCCTGTACAGAGACTTGGTTTCATTCAATGCTAGCCTGTACAGAGACTTGGTTTCATTCAATGCTAGCCTGTACAGTGACTTGGTTTCATTACATTTTTTTTATTAGGCAAGTCAGTTAAGAACAAATTCTTTTTTACAATGACAACCCACTGTTCCTAGGCTAACTGCCTTGTTCAGGGGCAGAACAACAGATTTTTAACTTGTCAGCTCGGGGATTTAATCTAGCAACCTTTCAGTTACTGGCCCAACGCTCTAACCACTAGGCTACTTGCCACCCCAATGCTAGCCTATTGGTTTCAGCTTGTAGAACGTTCTGGTTGTTAATAGCTGGCTTGTACACAGTGGCTGGCAGGCCCCCATTCAGACATGTCAAGTGACAGTGGTCCTGTCTGGGACAACCTAGCCATTAGCCAATCATAGCCACCACTACCATCTAAAGACTTCCTCAGATTAGCCAGGATGTTAGAAAGTGAACCGTTTGCTCCACGAACAGGCATACAAGTTATTTTAACACAGCACTTGTTTGACTTAAAATAACACTTATATAAAAGTGTCGTGTCTTTGGCTATGCCGGATTAAGTGATATGACATGCTAACTTGTAAAATGATTTCTCTGTAATTAATATGACCTGATTAAGCTAATCATGTAAATGTAATTAACTAGAAAGTCGGGGCACCACGGAAGAACGTTTATAGAGCTGTTATCTTCCGAATAAACTCTTAAAATACTTTGTAATATTTTACATCGATAGCAGTCAATATTAACCCTTGTTTTATTTTCAGTCTCATAATGAAAGTTGTAAGTTCTTGGCTATCTTCACGAACCCTGGCTAACAAGTTGAATCAGCAATACAAAATTGGGTTTAATTATTTATTTACTAAATACCTAACTAATCACACAGAATTACAAATACACAGAATACAATGTCTTCATACAGAAAACGTCCTGGTGGACGGAACAGATATGACGGCTGGTTACACAAAGGAAAGGGGGTTGGGCTTGAATGAAAGAGCGGGAAGATTTAGGAACAGAGAAACAGCAGCTATGCTATCGTAAATACATTATCTTATGCATTCTAAATTACCGCCCATTTGGAAAAGGAAAATGCAATAAATATTTACTCTGAGCTGCGCTTCGGTAGATTGGTCGTAGATGCTGGCCGTGTTGGCCAACAGATCTTCCTGTTACTCGGAAGAATGTCTCTGGTGGTCAATTGGATACGTGGTGGTATCTTCGTCCGTCTGTTAGACTGGATCCGTCGTCCGTCCTTTCCTAGCCCACGTTACAGCGGCCGCTGCTAACTCAACGGCTAGGAAGTAGCACTTCTGTAGTGAATAAGCTCAAAGTTCATACCAGTTCATACCATAGCTCACGCCGAGGTTGGCTTAGTTGACATGTGTGTCCTTCTAACGTAGAGGCTGCAGGCCTCCCGTACTGGAACTACGTGAATGTCTTTTCGTCAAAGGGTTATATAGTGGAGAGGGGGGAAGGGAGGTGTTTCATCGTTTATAACCCTTGTCTCTTCACAGGGTTGGACCACTGATCGAGCAGGGCACTTTCCTTATGAAAACCCAATTCTCTCATTTGGAAGCTAAAATTACATTTAATCTCCTAACAAACAATTTCAATATCAAACATTTCAATTGCATAACAATTCCATGTGACTCTGATAACCCCATTTGTTTGATGTTCCCAGACTCTCTATATTTAACAGGACAGCAGTCCTTCAGTAGGGTCAGTAAGAGAGGGGAAGGGGGAAAGGTATTTATGGGGGGGGGTCATAAACCTTACCCACAGGCCAACGTCATGACAAAAGTTAGGATTTGTTATTTTCTGAATGGAGACAGAGACCCTGGCACCTTTACACTGAGTGAACAAAACATTAGGAACACCTGCTCTTTCCATGAGATAGCTTTCACCTGGTCAGTCTATGATCCCTTCTTGATGTAAGTTGTTAACAAATCCACTTCAATCAGTGTAGATGAAGGGGAGGACAGGTCAAAGAAGGATTTTTAAGCCTTGAGATAATTGAGACATTGATTGTGTATGTGTGCCATTCCGAGGGTGAATGGGCAAGACAGGGTATGATTGTAGGTGCTTGGCGCAGCGGTTTGTGACAAGCAACGCTGCTCGGTTTTTCACACAGTTTCCTGTGTGTATCAAGAATGGTCCACCACCCAAAGGACATCCAGCCAACTTGTCACAACTGTCAGAAGCATTATAGTCACCATGGGCCAGCATCCATGTGGAATGTTTTTGACACCTTGTAGAGTTCATGCCCCAACTAATGGAGTCTGCTCTGAGGGCAAAAGGGGTGCAACTCAATATTAGGAAGGTGTTCTTAATGTTTTATACACTCAGTGTATGTCTGATAAGCTGTTTAACAGTATCACAGCTCATAATAGTAACCCTGGTACCACTTACAAGTTCTAGGAAGACCTTGACCCCCATCAGTAAAGAGGCATAATTTCACGCCACCCAAAACTGCCTCTGAAAGTAATACGACTTTTACTAACCTTGAGTTTCGTTTCGGTCTTCTCTGTCTTTGTAGTTTTATCAGATGGTGAAATTATGATTTAACACAAAACCCTTCAAAGTTCCATCTGTTTGTTTTGGTTAAGTCGGAACTTACAGGTCCTTTGCTTGGCCTCAGTGATGACCCCATGGCAGGGTCAGTCTTTTCCTCTGCGGATCTCAGCTGTTATCGTTTCTTCCTATTCTGTTTTATTAGAAGGGTGCGGTGTAGCACAGGGCTGAATTACTACTGAGAAAAACACACAAGACTAGAATCCCTGGTGACTCAGACCTCAAAAATGTTCTTGAAAACGTGTCATCAAAATATTTCCATTTCTCCTAGTGACCCAGTTGTACAAAGAGGCATCACTCAACAGGGCCAGTCGAAGCGAGTTCTGCCGCGACTACAGTCTCTCGAGGAGCTAACGCTCTCTCCATCCCTCTCTTTCTCTCTCTCTGTCTCTCTCTCTCTCTCCTCTCTCTCAGTAGAGCTGTCTCTCTCAAGAATTGTAAATAGCAGAAAGTAGCCTTGGACCGGTTAATCCACTTCTGGGGACTGGCAGAACTGTAGAATTGATTGTCTCAGGTCAGGATTCTAAAACCTTGGTTAGCGAAGGGAGCAGGTCATAAAAACAAGGCACGGACAGCAATATGATAGTTATGGATTGGTGACGGATCTGTAGCCTATTGTTCTAATGAGAGAGGTACTAAATTCAGCTGACCCTTTGCAGACAAGAACACAAACCAGATGGAATTAGAATTCTCAGGCACATGAAGTATTTCCAAAGGTTGAGAAACGCACCAACAATATGCTAAGAGCCATTCAGACATCGTAAACAGACAGATGACATAGTAATACAGTTATTACAGGCTTTGTGAGTACAAATATGATTTACTCATAATTATGCTGCTCAGGTGACTTTCCTTCTTACAATGTGGAATTGTTGGAGACGTAGTGGAAAACACTACGATCTTAATTTGATTACGCTGTTGCAGGAGAACTGTGTTGACATTTCGCATGCCCTGCCTGTGTTCTCTCCATTAATGCAACAAGGCCCCCTGCCCTGACCAGTAATATTCTGCGTTACATTTGGCCTACAGGCAGTTTAGTAACCATGGGGGGGTAGCAGACTAGGCGTAATACGGTAATCTTTATTTAGTCTGGCAGTGTTGATACCCCATCTGATAAAGCTCTCTGGGCCTGGCGCACTGTAATTGAATGATGTTGTCAAGATTGATTGACGATTTGAAAGAAACGTGGGATCAGTTTCATTAAGCCAGCTCAGGCGAAGCGTGCCACTCTGGGAGGAGGAGCAGAGATTCGCTGCTAGGCAGGGGAATGGCAGAGATATATGCCGCGGTGTTGAAAGAATAAGATGCATTTGCTTTGAATTAAAAATGGTAGACAAACAAAGGTAGATGTGTATCTGATGTAGATTATAAGATTGGTTTAAAACCAACAAAAAAAAGGAACAAATATTTATCTGAACAGCTTGGGGTATTTCATGTGTGGCAGATTAGGTCAGTCAGTTTGTGGGAGGTTGTTATAACAGGCAGAGCTAGCTATGTGGAAAGTATTATTCATGGGTTGCACTGTTGTCACTAATGGCTGTTTCTAAAAGTAACAGCACATAGAGGCACAATGACCCTATGCATGATTAAATATACTGTAGGCATCAGCATGCCTCATTAATAACCTCTTCACTCCAGTGTAATGTGAAGCAGCATGACTAACTCAGTCTCCTCCATTGTGATTCCAGGCTGAACCAAAAGAGCCGCACCAGTATCCCAACGAGGTATGGACGTTCTTCACACCCTTTCGTCACTAACCAATGACACAAATCTATCACAAATAACAAGATAATTCAGTCAAGATGTGTCTGTGTCGTCACAATAACAAATCACCTAGCGTTCTTACCAGTTCCAACTCAATACGTACTGAGCTATAATTAAAATGCACCCTGATCTTTCTTCACAATCAGATATATTATATCGCAGATGTCATCAAACTATAACAACTCTAGTCTAATGGGAATTACCATTGTTTACTTGCGCCTGAAGCCAACAAAGAACAACCAAGTTCCAGCTGATCCTTAGTTTTAGCTTATGCTTAGTTCCAGCTGATGCTTAGTTCCAGCTGATGCTTAGTTCCAGCTGATGCTTAGTTCCAGCTGATGCTTAGTTCCAGCTGATGCTTAGTTCCAGCTGATGCTTAGTTCCAGCTGATGCTTAGTTCCAGTTGATGCTTAGTTCCAGCTGATGCTTAGTTCCAGCTGATGCTTAGTTCCAGCTGATGCTTAGTTTTATCTTATGCTTAGTTCCAGCTGATGCTTAGTTCCAGCTGATGCCTGTATGCAGCCTGTATGGGTTGCCTCACGTCCCTGTACTCACTGAGCCACTGTCCACTAGATACTGGATATAGTATAGCCACTCCATGTAGTCGCTGACAGTCTAGTCACCGTGGATGTTGTGTATGTGTGTCTCTCAGCCCAGCCTCACCCAGCCCCACCTCACCACGCTCCCCCTCCTGGCCGATGTTCTCCGCACCCTCCAGCCCCCAGCCAGCCTCCTCGACCTCCAGTGACTCCTCCCCCATCAGGTCTGTCACCACGTCCGCCCAACACGGCATCTTCGGTTGCACCTCCTACTCACAATGCCAATTCTGGAGCTTTGCGCCGCCTCACTGCTGCACCCCCTCTGCCCCACCCCCACCACTGTGCATGATCACTGACAGATAGTTCCTGATCACCCTGAGATGCTTACCCTGTTCATACTATCACGCCAATTTGAATTGCACTATACTAGCTCAGATTAATTTATTCCTTCCCAGCAACTACAGCAGATGTGTAACCAATCCAGTGCAGTACAGCTCAGCTCAGTTTGGCTCAGTCGTGTGAAAGTGGATCACAGGCTCATCATTTGGTTGATTGAGGATACAGCCAGTCTATCAGACTTCCAAAAATTGTTATGCATGTAGCCAGGTAATTCAGATATACTCCAGATTATAAATACCTTCAGGCAGGTCTAGACAGATATACTCAAAGTTATAAATACCTTGAGTCAGGTCTAGACAGATATACTCCAGATTATAAATACCTTGAGTCAGGTCTAGACAGAAACTCCAGATTAGAAATACCTTGAGTCAGGTCTAGACAGAAACTCCAGATTATAAATACCTTGAGTCAGGTCTAGACAGATATACTCAAAGTTATAAATACCTTGAGTCAGGTCTAGACAGATATACTCCAGATTAGAAATACCTTGAGTCAGGTCTAGACAGAAACTCCAGATTAGAAATACCTTGAGTCAGGTCTAGACAGAAACTCCAGATTATAAATACCTTGAGTCAGGTCTAGACAGATATACTCAAAGTTATAAATACCTTGAGTCAGGTCTAGACAGAAACTCCAGATTAGAAATACCTTGGGTCAGGTTTAGTCAGGTTCAGAATAACCATGGGCCTTTTTTGGGGAGCTGTGTAAATATCTGTCGGATATATAGCATATTCGTTGCTGCTTTTTACTTTACAAGGACACATTTCTTGTAAAGCAAGAAGGCAACCTTGGGTAGCAGGTAGCCTAGTGGTTAGAGTGTTGGGCCAGTGACAGAAAGGTTGCTAGATCAAATCCCTGAGCTAACAAGGTAAAAATCTGTCGTTCTGCCCCTGTTCCGAGGCTGTCATTGTAAATACTGATATGGGAGCAATGATGATGTTATGAGACACTCTGGTACAGTTGGAGCTTCACCTGTCGTTGCTCCCGACAGTTAGGAGTGGTGGGACACTCAAAGTGCCCAATGTGGTATCTGAGTGAGTTGGATTATAACATGTTATTTTCCCTCCCCCTCTGTAGCGTCCCAGGCAGGCAGGCTAGGGCCCTCTACGCCTGCAAAGCCGAGCA